>NW_010357938.1:303634-390977 GCF_000414095.1 Morus notabilis | reverse complement strand
ATATCATATTATATGATAAAATAATAATATTAGAGTTATTAATATAATTATGATATTATTTGTTACAATATTACTATTATATTATATTATATTACGAGTTTGAATTTTAGATTAGAAAGATTATAAATTTTAAATTTTATTAGGAGTATTATGGATATTATGAAAGTTTTATTAATTATACTATATTGATTCCCGCATAATCTAAAAACTAAAGTTGCTTTAGGCTGTTTTTAATTTTAGCTGTAGATTCTTAAAAATTTTTTTAAAAAGTATTTTTAAAGATATGGGTCCTAGCCTCTCAGAGTTCCAAACTTTGATAAAGATATGCTCTTGAGTCCAATATACCTATTAATAATTTGTATTTTTAATTCACCTTTTTTTTTTCCTCTTAAAATTTAGCACAACAAAAACTTAAAAGTTAAAATTTAAAGATCTAAAATAAACGAGATATTAACAAAGTAAAATCTTATTTATATCACTTATTTAAATTTTATTATAATAAAAAATTTTAAAAATAATTTAATTTTTTTATTACAGTATAAAATTTTCATATAAAATTATATATTAATTTAAATTAAAAACTTAAATTAAGAATTAAGGGATGTTTAGTTAGAAAATTTAAATCATAATTTAAATCATGATTCATAATTTACTATAATATTTTTTCTTAAAAAAATACACATAAATTAAAAATAATTTTAATTATATAATTTTAATCCATGAATTAACCCAAAATAAAGAGAAAAGACGCGTGAATGAAAAACACTGACATCTGCCATCTGTGATCTGACTAAGCGCGTGAAAGACAGACTTTTTTACCGCATAGTCAAAACTCAAAGACCACTTTTTTATCCCAAAAGGAAAAAGACAAGACCACCACAATGATTTTTGTACCGCACAGGCAAAGTGCATTATTTCCTCATATTTATTTTAACAACTACGTTTAGGTCTCGTTAACTTTTATCTATTCAAATTTTTAATTTTAATTTTATTATTATTAAAAATTCTAATAAAAAATTATATTTAATTTTTTTACAGTAAAAAATATTCACATAAAATTATATTTTAAATTAAATTATAAACTTAAATTAATAAATTAAATGAGATTTAAATAAATTTAATTAACGCACCCAACTACTTAACTGATCGCCTATAGACACAATGAAGTAATCCGTAATCTAATATATTCTATCTTATTTTAGGGGGATTAGCAAAAAAAAAAAAAAAAAAAAAAAAAACTATTTTAGGAGATATATCATTTTAGGAAAAAATTTTATGTACTTTGTAAAACACATCGTACTTTTTATTTTCGAAAGACACGGAGTGAAATTCCACACATCACTAGAACACAAAATAAAAATTTTTGTAATTATATTTTTTTAGCATTAAATGGCCAAGTTGATCTCTAAAATATTTATTTAATCTTCCTATTTTATTATATCCTACTTTCTTCATAGTTGCTCTAAAATTTTCAATACTCGATGCGCAATTTCTAAAGAAAATAATATCTGTTTGGTTCATGGATTAGAACCATGAGATTAGAATAATTTTTTATTTACGTGTATTTTTTATGAGAAAAAATATTTTAACAAACCATGAACCATGATTTAAATCAGAGAACGAATCCTCCAACCAAACGGGCTCTAATGTTTCCATACAATGATTCTGATCACATAATATATGATTTTGGTAATACTTGATACTAATACTAATCAATTATCGTCCTAAATAAAATTTAAAAAACTAATAATTGATAGTGTTACTTGCAAAATATCAAAAAAAATTTAAAATTCTGATATTTTAAAAAAATAAAAGTATTATTATTAAACTAATATATATACACGTTATTTTTTATTAAAATATTTGATATAGTTAAAATTAGCCTTCTCACAAAATCCCTAGCACAATAGTATATATGACTTAGACATATCACTTGCTAATAATTAAATGTGACAATATACATACAGAAAGGGAGAAATTTCCGTTAGAAAAGGATAATATATAACTGTATTATTAATTATTAATTTTTTTGATTGGTATTAATTATTTAATTAAAATCGATAATTATTATAAGTATTATCATTATCCTTGGCGCGTGTATAGTAACACTTTAAAACATACTCGTTATTGTGCGAAATCACGCAGTCTTAACACCATGGTTTTGGTCAGTTGTATGATTGCGACGACCAGTTTTAGTATGTGCGTTGAATCAACCACATTTGTAAGTCAAATCCTAGGAAAGCTTTTCTTTTCATAGAATGGCAAGTTTTGTTGGAAACTTGAAAGTATTTGATTTATTTAAGGGTCTCTTTAGTTCGCTGATTCGAGTTTTTAATTTGAGTTGAGATGTGATTTTATTTGAGAGCTTTATATTATAGTAAAATGTTCAATGTGAATGTTTCTGAGAGCTTTTTACTGTAGTAAAACTCGAATTTTAAATTCAAATCGGTAAAATAAACGGAACCTTAACGATCAACCCCAATTTGACTCCTCCAAAATCTTTTATTTTATTTTATTTTTAAGACCTTCTCCTATAACCCAATCTATGGATAATTCAATTTTTGATTGTTAAATTTTATTAAAATCACATAAAATTAACAAAAATACATAATAAATAAATTTGAACACAAAATTAATGATTAAAAAATTAAAGACAACCGGTAACTCATTCTTTTAGAAACTAGTATAAAAACTCCCTTATTTTTTTGTTCTTGGTCAACATACTGCTGTGAAAGGATTTAATACAGTGATGAGTCATGTTATGAATTATGATCGACAGATTTTGTCCAAAACAAAATATCTATTGTTTTCTATGTGTACCGTAATCAATTCATTTCAGCAATTTTGATGCATCTTTTGGCTAAAAAAATCCATAAATAAAAAACAAAAAGGGTCTCAGCTCATTCTAGTTGCACGTGTGATAGCGAGAGGGGGAGAGTAGAAAGATATAGAGAGTAGAGATGCAAGAATGGGTCTGTCCGGCCTGGCCTGGTCCGTTCTTCTTAGGCTCATGCGGGCCGGGCCGACCCATCATATGAATTTTGTAAATCGGGCCGTGCTGGCCCGTATAAGAATAACATCGGCCCAGCTCACATCACGAACTAATTTTACGTAGGTTAGGTTGGGCCGTGTTGCGAGCTAGGATGAGTTGTGCCATGGGCCTTGGATGTGCTAGCCTACTCAAGGCCCATCTCGGCCTATCATGAGTTTAGATGAGCCAACTCATCTAAGCATGCAATTTTTAATTTTTTAATTTTTAGATTTTTAAACAAGTTAACAAATATATAAGTTTAAATAGTCAATGGAAATATGAAAAAAGATATTTTATTTACGATTGCCTCATTAAATAAAAACCTTTCTAAGAAAAACTTAGTCGGACAAAATCTTGGTAAGAAAAAAAGAGTATAATCAAGATAATTATACATAAGATGTTTACAAAATTACTAAAAAAAAAAAAAACATGAAGATATTATGGGCCTAGATGGGCTGGGCTGGGCTGGCCCGTTATGGGCCTAGACATGCCGGGCTGGGATGGCCCATCATGGGCCTAGACGGGCCGGTCCAGCCCGGCCATGATTTTTCATGGGCCGTTGGCCCAATACAGCCCACCAATATTTATGGACTGGGCCGTGCCTTGAACAGTGACGGGCCGTGCCTTGAACAGTGACGGTTCGTTATAGTGTTTTCTCTCATAAAAAATACACATAAATTAAAAATGGTTCTAATCAGGTGATTTTAATCTATGAACTAAACATCTTATCAGTTTATGAACTTGAGTTGAAGAGAAAATTTGAACTCAAATTTTAACCTCAAACTCAAATTAAAATTTAAGTTAAAACTTAAATTTTACAAAAGAATATGAACTTAAATAAAATTATAATTTGAGTTTAATTTTTTTTTTGTGTTTAAGTGCAAATAAACAAGCATTAGCTACTGACCAGCTCATTAATACTCTTAAGCTTAGTGAATATAACACGTTTAAGGCATGCAAACTGATGGCTAAAATTGTATATACACGTGTCAAATTCTTTATTGGGAGCAGATGTATGAGATATCGAAAAGAGAAAAAGAAAGAGCTCAGAAAGAAAAAGAAAGGCTCTTCCTGTGAAAGTTTGTCTTTTCCTTCTAGTAAATAAAAACCCTCTCTCTAAAACGTTACTTTCACTTCTCCCTAAAACCCTCTGTTTGCTTTACTATTCCCATACAACATATCAATACCTAGGCATCAGAAGCTATATATATATATATATATATATATATATAACATATTAATATAACTCACTCACACATATATGTGTGTATATATACACGTCCACATAAGACACATCCAGACCAATATATAAGTATATTAATTGCAACCATGTCCCCAGTTTTCTAGATATATATATATATATATATTTACCCTATTACATATTTATTTCCTACACCCTTATTTTTCTCAATATTTTTTTTCCCTTATTTTCCGTTATCTAAAAACTAACTTGACCCACAAATAACGTTATCAAACTATCCACGTTGTCTCTAACTAGTAGGAAGTGTCGTGTAATTTCTGATCGCCTACTTTAATTTACAAGAGGTGTTGTTATATGCGACCGTCTATTTTATTTTTCTTATGAAAAGTGTTATTTTATGCGACTGCTCGTTTTAATTATTTTAATTATATTAATGTTTTAATTTTTTTTAATCTATTTTAATTTTCCTTTTAATCTATTATTATCACTCTTAAATCACACTTTTAAATAATCATTAATTATACTCCTGTACAAAGTTCTATCACATATAAAGAAAGCACTGCAAAATTTTCAAATGGGACTAAATAAAATTCGGATCACTGTATTCTAACACCTTCTTTGTCCCTACATTCAGCTGGGATTATATAAGGACTTGTTCTTTTGAGTGAAAAACTCAAAAAAAGGCAACTCGAATTACAATTTTATTTGAGTTTACGTTCTTTTAAGTTTAAACTCGAGTTCAAACTCGAGTTTAGGATTAAAACTCGAGTTCAAGTTTCTCCTTCAACTGGAGTTCAAAAACTCGAACTCAAATTAATTAACAGTGTTTTTTCTATTCTTAAAAATGCTATAATTTTTTCGTTTTAATTCTGATTGAGATGATTTTTTTTCTATGCGTTGGCAACGAAAATATGAATAAAATCCGACCCATATACCCTATTAAAATTTTTCATCAACATTGAGTTTTTATTAAAATACTATCTAAATACAAATTTAAGTTTTGACTCACTCAAACACAAACTCAAAAAGATTCTTATCTCAAACCATAACTCAAATGTACACAACCAAACACAAACTCAAATTACAAGTTCAACTCAAGTTATATCTCAAATTCAACTCAAAAATTATACTAAAATTAAACTCTAAAAGAACAAGCCCTAAGTTTTTGCCGGTTCTAAATTCGGCAACACAGAGCAAAACGGGATTGGTTATAAGCTATATAAAAGTAAAAATATATGTAATAAAAAAAATGATCCGATTCGTCAACGAGGTTGAGATGGCCGAGTTGGTCTAAGGCGCCAGATTAAGGTTCTGGTCCGAAAGGGCGTGGGTTCAAATCCCACTCTCAACAAAATCTACTATTTTTTTTTTTTTTTTTTTTCTTCTAACAAAAAATCTACTTTTTATTCTATTCCATTTTATTTGAATTCTTTTCTTTCATTTATGACGTAATTTGTTACGATATTGCCTTCATTAACTTTGATTTCCAGTTCCAAAATATAATAACAGTAGAGGTATTTTAGCTTTATACTATGTTGTAGGTGGGGTAATTGGTTCTACAAAAAAAAAAAAAAAAAAAAAAAAAAAATTATGGGGTAATTGGTTCTACCAAAAAAAAAAAAAAAAAAAAAAACTGTAGTTTCATTGGAATAAAAAAAATTGTCACTTTTTCTGATTTTTTCCAGGTTCAATGGAATTTCTTTTCACTTATTTATTAGCTGGAAGTAAGGATTTTCCCCTTTATATAAAACAAAAGGTTATTACTTGTTTATAAGTTTTTTCTTTGTACTTACATGTATATCCTTGTGTATTATAGCCAAAAAGCAAATAAGTAGAACACACTTTTACGAGGATATATTGTTCTTTCTCAATATTGCCATATACATAACTGAAATAATATAGAATCATTCATATACACGGATAATATCCCCTAATAAGGATTATTAAGATTGTTTTCTTTAACTTCAACAGGAATAGAATTTTTGTATATGCAAGTGTTTACCCATAAGTTAATGTAGAAATAGTCCAAATGATAGAAAATAAAAGAAGGTGATTCCAACAACTTAAAAACTTTGGTTTACCCATAAATCAATGATTGTACAATTTCTTCTTTGCATGAGCTTTACAAACTACAACCAGTAGCAACGTAACTGCAGTTTTTAGGATCTATGCTAGCTTGCAAAGATCTCCGGGCCCTTGTCAACCAGTCCTTTTTATGTAGTCTAGTTATTCACTCGTACCACTTTTATGCGTAAATTAGACTCAAATATTTTCTTAGAAGTGGCACATTTGATTTCGACTACCGACTCTCTAAAAATCGTATTCGTCTAATTCACCCCAGCATATGCACAAGTTCAAAGTGCAGTACTCAGGTCCCGTTCATTTAACCGGTTCGAGTTTTGTTATAGTAAAAAGCTCTCAGAAACAATCACATCTAACTTTTTTACTACAGTATAAAACTCACATAAAGTCACATCTGAATTCAAATTAAAAACTCAAATTAACAAACTAAATGGGCCATTAATATCGTCACAAGTGATTTCCAAGCTGTCAATCCAAGAAAAACCAGTACTCTTTTTCTTTCAACTGTATCTATTTCTTCATCATATGATCCTTACAAGATCAGCATTAATGATTCATTTACCATGTGAAAATATCATTGATGTCGAACATATGGCTTTTCTTTGCAACATTATATATCAGGCGTTATTAATTCTCACAGGACCAACTTTCCCAATATTCTTGACATTACATTCCACAAAGTGGAGAGTAAACAATACATCTTTCCAAACATCTGGCTAATTTTGTCATCGGATAACTAAAATTGTTCCCTCAATACATGATGATTCAAAGGAGAAAAAAAAAAAAAGAGAAGAGAAGAGAGCATTCAGTACGTAGCACCGTCAATCTAGAAAATTCATCAGTTTTTCTTTCCCAGAAAGAACCAGTCTCTATGAACCAAACCAAGTTCATACAGGAGCATAGCTACTGAGTTTGTTATTTCATTCCTTTAAGCCTTGTTCTTTTTGCTCATTCAAGTTGAGAATTTAAGTTAAAAAGTGAATTTATGTGAGAGAAAACGCAATAGTAAAAAATGTTAAATGATAATTTTTGTGAGAAAAAACTCTGTAGTAAAAACTTGAATTGTTATTCGAATTAACGAAATGAATGAGGCATGTTTCTCTGACGTTCGTTAAATGTTTATCATTTTACTTCTCCCTAAGCGCACATTTCAGTGCTGCATAGCAGTTTTAGATTTTGACTTGTAGTTTGTTGTTTTAGCTCTTAAACACCATGTCGTTTTGAACCTTTTGCCATAGGTATCAAAACCTTGCATTGTAACACTCAAGAGTAGATCAGATAATATATTTTGGAGAGAAAACCTTGATACCGAGAAGGTTCCCTCAGCCATGGATTTGGCTTTGTTAGGTATTTTTATTAGTTGACAATTTATTAACAATCTTGTAAAAATTCAAAAAATATGTTCAAGAAGATTTCGTATTACAGAAGAAGATTCAGAATCAGATTTGGAGAGATAAGGATAACGCCTTGGTCAAAGGAAGATAATGCATTAATTTTTTGAATTTAAATGTGATTCTAGAAAGAGAAAAAAGGAGATATGGATTTGAATTTAAATGGGAGATAAAACTTGCATGAAGATCAAGTTGTTTTTGGATTCTAATTCTTGGTTTCATCTAATTGTTGTTATGAGTTGTTCAAAATTAGAGATTTGAAATTTGAATGGCATATATATATATATGCATTCATGTGAGCTACACAAAGAAGATTAAGATTGAGCTGCACATGTAATTGGAACTTGAAATTTAACTTGGTCAAAGAAAATCTAAATATAACTTGCTATAATGAAAGATAAGGCATTTGAAGATCAAGTGTTATCTTGCAACAAGGATAATTAATCTGGATTTGAAAATTTGCTGCATAAGTTGAATTGGAGATTGGAAGACAACGGGAAGATATTTTGGAGCCTATCTAGGAGAGAGAATCATAAAGATAATAGAGAACATATCAAGAGTGGATTTGAATGAGATTTTCTTGACTTTATTTAAAGGCTTTGTTTCAGAGCATATGGGTACAGGGGTTTAATAGAATATTTTCAGAAAAGAGTTTGTGAGTTTTTGGTGAGCCTAGTGCGCTATTGAGATCGTCCTTCGGCAGAGGGATTTGTTACTTTCGGGACGAAGCTCTGCCAGTCGAAGGGAGTTTGCTAGGTGAATAGAAGTCGTGTGGTGCACGCTAAATAATCACTGTGGAGATTCATCACAGCAGCGTCATTATTTAGGAGAGAGTCCTTGAGTGAATAAGTCCGTCCAGTGTCTGTAATTTCTGGAACATAGTGAACTGTTTATTGTCTAGGCGTGGCCCCGCAGATGTAGGTGTGCGCACCGAACTGCGATATCATATTGTGTGTTCTTTTGATTTCTGCACTTTATTCTACTCGAGCAACTGTACATAATTAATCCGGATCTTAATTAATTAAGTCGTCTTCCAGACAGTGTTCCAACATCATCTGGAACAACAGACGTAACATCAGATCCAACAAGTGGTATCAGAGCGATTCACTGACCATAAGTTCGGTGAGATCTTGGAGTGTTGATCTGTTATGTTTGGAATGGATTTTTTAAAAGAAGGATGTTCAGTTGTACATCCCCTTCTGCTCGATGGTTCGAATTATTCATATTGGAAGGCCCGGATGAAGGCTTTCATCAAGGCTCAAGATTAAAAAGCATGGCGTGCAATCCTGATCGGATGGAAGCATCCGGAAACAAAGGATGCAGAAGGAAAGGTGATTCTCAAGCCTGAAGAGTCATGGAGCACTGATGAAGACAGGTTGGCCAACTACAACTCACGTGCGCTCAATGCAATATTCAATGGAGTGGATGTTCACCAGTTCAAAATGATATCCACATGAGAATCGGCAAAAGAAGCATGGAAAATTCTGGAGGTAGCGCCTGAAGGAACCACCGCCGTCAGACAATCTAAATTGAATATTCTCACAACCAGGTTTGAAAATCTTCGAATGCATGAAACTGAAACTATTTCTGAATTTAATTCACGGTTGTGTGATATAGCTAATGAATCCTATGCTCTTGGTGAAAAAATTTCTAAGGCAAAACTTGTAAGCAAGACATTGAGATCGTTACCATAGAGATTTGCCTACAAAGTCACAGCTATTGATGAGGTGAAAAACACTGAGACTATGAGACTTGATGAATTGATGGGATCACTGAGGACATTTGAAATGAATCTGAGTCAAAACAAGAAGGAGAAGGAGATTTCTCAGGGGATTGCTTTCCAAGCCGAAGTGGAAGATAATGTTGAAGAAGAAGATGAAGACTTAGCGGAGTCTCTTGCTCGATTGACTAAAAATTTCAACAGGGTGATGAAGAAGTTCAACGAGAAGAACCAAACTCCAACTCTCAACAACTCCAACAATTTTCAAAAAAATAAGGGAGCTACAAATTCCTCCAATGATAAGAAGAAGAATAGGGAAATTCAATGCCGGGAATGCGACGGTTACGGTCACATTCAGTCTGAGTGTGCTAACACTCTCAAAAAGAGGAAGAAGTCTCTCAACGTCACATGGAGTGATGAGGATTCTGAAGGCAACCAGGAAGATGATGATCATGTAAACAACTATGTTGCATTCAATGTCTACTATGATGTTCCAAACTGCAGTGTTACAGATCATGTCACAACTCATGCTGCAACATCATCTGCAACACACTCTGGAAAACTAGAAGAAAACAGAGATTTTTCAGATTTTGTTGGTACTAGCGATGGTGAAGAACTAACTGAGGAGACAATCTAGGAAGCATATGAAACTATGTTCAACAAATGGGTTTTGGTGGTTAAAGTGAATAAGTCTTTGCGGGAGCGAGTCGATGAGCTTATTAAAGAGAATGATGTACTTAATAGGGCTGCTGTAAACTATGAATTTTGGGCTGTTGAAAAGGAGAAAAAGCTGCAGGAGACAAGAGCTAAATTGGAGCACACTCAAAAGTCATTGAAGATGATGAATTCCCGCACCATAAAATTGGATCACATTCTCTCGATAGGAAAAGTGAGTGATGATCGACATGGCCTTGGCTATATTGGTGAGAGTTCAACGTCCAAAATAGTGTTTGTGAAGAAGCCGCCTGCCCCTAAGCCTCCGACTTTCTCCAGTAAGAAGGTTACTATCTCATCCCCTTGACATAGAAGGTTTGTCCCCACATGCCATTATTGCGGTTTACCTGGCCACATAAGACCAAGATGCTACAAGTATTTAAATGCTTTGAAGAAAGGTATGTTTATTAATCCACCAAATTTCACAAACTCAAAGAAGACACATAATGTGAAGATTGATGTGAAAAATAATTTTTCTAGATGTGCGTGGGTAAGGAAATCTGATTTGTGGTGTCATAAGGCTTATACTTCTTTAGAAGCATGTACTAATGATTGTGGGTGTAGTGATAGTGGTTGCACTAAGCGATTGACAGGTGTTAAGAGCATTATACATGGAAGAATGCTACATTCAAAGGGAGTCAGCCACAGAAAAAATTTAGGGGGAGTAAGCTACAGAGATCAATGCCCTTGAAGATATCTAGTGCGAAGTGTTGCACCGAGTGTTCCAACTAATGTTACAACATGATTTGCGACATCAGCTGCTGAAGACGGTTCTAGGGTGTGAATTATTTATTTATTTATTTTTTTTCATTGTGTCTTTGGCTTATTTTTGTCAAAAAGGGGGAGAACAATGTAATTTTATATTTTTTTGTCATTTTTGAATTTTTTAGGATCTCTTGTTAGTTTTGCCAAAAAAATGCCAAAGGGGGAGATTGTTAGGTATTTTTATTAGTTGGCAATTTATTGGCAATCTTGTAAAAATTCAAAAAACAGGTTCAAGAAGATTTCGTATTGCAGAAGAATATTCAGAATCAGATTTGGAGAGATAAGGATAAGGCATTGGTCAAAGGAAGATAATGCATTGGTTATTTAAATTTAAATGTGATTCTAGAAAGAGATAAAGGAGATATGGATTTGAATTTAAATGAAAGATAAAGCTTGCATGAAGATCAAGTTGTTTTTGGATTCAAATTCTTGGTTTCATCCGATTGTTGTTATGAGTTGTTCAAAATTGGAGATTTAAAATTTGAATGGCATATATATATATATATATATATATATATATATATATATATATATGCATTCACGTGAGCTACACAAAGAAGATTAAGATTGAGCTGCACATGTAATTGGAACTTAAAATTTGACTTGGTCAAAGAAAATCCAAATATAACTTGCTATAATGAAAAATAAGTCATTCGAAGATCAAGTGTTATCTTGCAACAAGGATAATTAATATGGATTTGAAAGTTTGCTGCATAAGTTGAATTGGAGATTGAGAAGACAACGTGAAGATATTTTGGAGCTTATCCAGGAGAGAGAATCATGAAGATAATAAATAACTTATTAAGAGTGGATTTAAATGAGATTCTCTTGACTTTATTTAAAGGTTTTGTTTTAGAGCATATGGGTACAGGGATTTAATAGAATATTTTCAGAAAAGAGTCTGTGAGTTTTTGGTGAGCCTAGTGCGCTATTGAGATCGTCCTTCGGGAGAGGGATTTGTTACTTTCGGGAGGAAGCTCTATCGGTCGAAGGGAGTTCGCCATGTAAATAGAAGTCGTGTGGTGCACGCTAAATAATCACTGTGGAGATTCATCACAGCGGCATCATTGTCTAGGAGGGAGTCCTTGAGTGAATAAGTTTGTCCAGTGTCTGTAATTTCTGGAACATAGTGAACTGTTTATTGTCTGAGTATGGTCCCATAGATGTAGGTGTGCGCACCGAACTGCGATATCATATTGTGTGTTCTTTTGATTTCTGTACTTTATTCTACTCGAGCAACTGTGTGTAATTAATCTGGATCTTAATTAATTAAGTCATCTTTCAGACAGTGTTCTAACATCATCTGAAACACCAGACGTAACATCAGATCCAACAGGCTTGATTTAACTTCTTGCTGCGTCACAAGTGATCTTCCACTTTCTTTTCCCATTTCTCACCTATCGTGCTTTTGATTATAAGCAGAAAGCATTTGCAAAAGGCAATTATCGAACATCTTAGGCAGTAACGGAGTACAAAAGCCATTCACGGCGTGGGGGTGAATCAAACTAAAGTTTTGAACAAAACTACTAATGCAACTTTTCTTTTTTTTCCTAACTCTTTCTTCTCTTTTATCTTTTTCTATGCATTTATATCTTTCATTTCTTCTTTTAAATTAATCAAGAATGTAATTTAGTTCAATTCACATTTGAAGTTTGAAATACGCAAAAATTTATATAGCAGTGTAGTTGATATTTTTCTTTGTTTAAATTATAAAATTTTAGATATGAGTATGTTTAAGAGTCAAATTTTAGGGTGTAATTGTTTTTAAAAAATGAGGTACAAGTATACTTAAAGGTCAAAAAATAAGGAAAAATAGAAACTTTCTAGAAAATCTATTTACAACCTGCAATTAAAAACTCTTGTGGAATGAAAAAAAAAAAGTACGAAAATAAACTTTTGGGACAAAATTAGTTGAAGGGAGCCCCTTAGGATTGGGGGCAATTGCCCCGGGCCTAAGGAGGCTACGCCCCTATTCTGGGATGTATTTCTCAAAGAATCTTGTATTTCTTTTATTTTTATTTTTATTAAGGGATCATTTCATTTTAAATTTAACAAATTACATATTTTAAAATAGTTGCAAATAACCACTAAGTATAAAGGAATTGGATCCCAGGTATTGATTCGATCCACGAGTGAAGGCGGATGAAAAACAAAGACGAACACAAGTGTTGAGACTCAAAGAGAAAAAACTCGTTCAGTATATACAAAATCTAACATGATCAAAGCTCGTTAGAAAAAATCGCTACAATGGATGGATAAAACCAGACGACCAAGACCAAAGTCCGAATATGGAGACATAAGCAACACAGCTTAAAAAATAAATCTAAACACACACACTGTCATAACCAACTCAAAAGGGTATAACATATAAATAAACTCAGAATATAAGAAAACCACCCCGTTATTAGAACACATAAACATCGTGAAAATAATATTGCTTCTATTATAAACAAAAAAAAAAAGATAACACCACGACAAAAAGAGGATATCCGCTGGCACCACCATCAAACCACATCTCCCATCGATGATCAACGTCACGCCCAAACATCGGACGAAGACACCTTTTTTATTCTCAATCCGTGCCCATACGACGAAGAACCTCCTATATCCAGCGCAAAATAAAGAGTTTTCAAGTTTCGGAGGAGAATATTGGAATTGGGTTTGAAATTACATTTTTCAGATATTGGCTGTGGATTTTTGTAGCAAAGGAAAGTGTTCGCTGGTGGATGAGAAGTATTGATAGTGCTGTATTCCTAGAAACAATTTTAACTATTTTTATATCATATAGTTACATTATAAACGTAAGATTCATATACAATGAAGATAAAAAAGAGACAAATTAAGTATTTGTCAAGTGAATAAATACCAGAGAGATTTATCTCAGATTTTGTGTTGAACATATATATAATTTTGTATTTTTGTTTTTGGATGTATAAATTACATATAAAAACGTTGATCAAAGTCACATGGTGGGACATACTTTTATCTATTTTTTTGTGAAGGTGGTGGGGATAGAAGACATAATTATTAGTATCAAATAATTTGGTCTGTTGAAGATGGGAATGAGAGAGGGGAAAAGAAGAAGAAAATATTATTATGGAAAAAGAAAAATCGAAGTTTATGCATGAATTTGATTAGCATGTTAGAAAGGAAAATGAATTTTCTTCTCGTGCTTTATATGTAAAAAGGTTAAGTTAAGCCATGCAGGACAACTCGAGTGGGAAGGTCTTGAAATTGCATATACAGAGAGTATTATATATAAAGGCAATATTCACGAGTTTGTAATGGACTTTTATGTGTATTGTTCCGTTTTTTTCGCTGATTCAAGTTTAGAATTCGAGTTTTGTTATAGTAAAAAATTCTCAAAAACAGTCACATCTAATTTTTTTGTTACAGTAAAAAACTCTCACACAACATCACATTTCAACTCGAATTAAAAATTTAAATTAGCGAACCGAACGGGTCTGATCACCTCCATATATTTCGAGAAAAAATATTCACCTCCAATCCAAATGTACACTAAACTGAATTGATCCTTTTCTTCAGAGCAAGAAAAAAAAAAAAGAAAACGTGACATGATGTCATGTTGAGGATAGAGAAGACGTGCTGAACTTCTTCTGTCGTCTCTTTCTTACATAAGATTTTAGTTTCCATCCCTATAGAAGCTTCTCAATTATTCTGCTTTTGCACCATATCATGTGAATATATGAGAGCATGATTTCTTTTTAAAAAAATGTTAGCGTTACTCTTTTTATCATTTTTTTGTCACTCTTTGTAATATTTATTATTTGATATATGGATTCTATTAATGTAATATATTATTATTTAAATAAAAAATGAGATAGTAAAATTCACATATTAAACATTGAATACAGGAAGTGATAAAAAGAATGACATAAACTAATGAGATATTTGTTTCAAGGGTTCGTATTTAATTTTAAATCATAGTTCTTAGTTCTCTACAATATTTTTTTTAAATTCACGAACAAAACGTCCTATAAAAATTACAATGTAGTGCATCTATAAAATAAATAAATAAATAAATAATTACAACAATGTAGTGTAAGCACATAGAGCATAATCCTTTTGGTATTTGCGTTCTTTCCACTCATTCAATATTGAGGCCACAATTTTGAGTACACAACATATATTGGTATATGACACATATTACATAATTAACACCCTCCAATGCATGTTAAGCACTTAGATCTATGATCTAAATCTTTGCACGTATACTATTCAAAAAAAAAAAAAAATCTTTGCACGTGTATGGAGAGGAGAGAGAGGCAAGGAGACAACCAAGATCTACAAGACAGAAAAAGAGATGATAATGTTATGTAAAGGTCAAAACCTTAGAAATGCAAAGATACATTAATTGGAGGAGGAAAGTGTGTTCAAATAGGATTAAAGTCAAATCTTAGAGAAGAATGACAGAAACTATAACAAAATACTTATGCAAAGTCAAAATCTTAAGAGCGGTGACAAAAGGAGGAGAAAAATGATATCAAAATAGGTGAAGGTTCTTAAAGAAATATGGAGTAGAGTGGTTTGGAATATGAAACAATTCTCTTATGTCAAACGACATCCATGTGTATGCTATAAAAGGTAATTAATCGAATTGCACCCACTTTCACTCGACTTTGGTTAACTCCTCATTGAATGAGCTGCCCTAAAAGTCAACCCTCCTAATAAAACGAAAAGGGAATGGTTGATGGGATCAGATCAGCGGGATTCTTTGACTTGTAAATTTATTGGTTTGACTTGTGATTGGGGCTGTTAGATATAGTGTGGGGATACATATATACATATATATATATATATATGTGTGTGTGTGTGTGTGTGTATAGACACATACATGTAGGTTTGTCTAAATCTTCAAGGCGCTAGCCTAATCCCAACAAACACATCTACATTTCTCTTACTCTCATTAAAACTTCCTACTCTAGCAGATTGTCTAATTTCATAGTTTCCACACAAGGTTAAGGGAAAAAAAAAAGTAATTACAGGTATAATTTAGCGATAATTAAACATGCGAGTACTTTATTATAAGGTGTAGAGTTAACATAAAAAAAAAAAAAAGAGATTACATGTATAATTTAGAGCGATAATTTCATATCGATTTGAGTACTCACCATAATGTGTGATTCCAAATCCTCCACTTGTAAGTTTAAAAAAAAAAAAAAAAAAAGGCAGTGTAGTTGTACTATTCATCTTTACTGATTCAAGTCTAGGACCGTATTATTGTATTGCTAATTAAATTGGCCAAGACTTTTCATTATAAATGTCCCACAAAAAAAAAAAAAAAAACAATTAACTGATTAGTTCACAAAGTGGTTCTTCTATTTATATTTCCATGCAACTTGGAACTCATTTCATTTTCGAAGTCAACCTGCAAGTTGTAACTTATGGCCAAAACGGGAAAACCGTGCAACACAAATGCTGACTTTATATGGCACATTTAATTCTCCACTTATTAATAGAAGACGGATTCTATTTATGAACTCTATATTATGTTATTCACTTTTTATTAGGGGATGACACTCAATACTATCAGTGCTTTCTTATTTAATCTCATATACAACTAAAACGACAATGAATAAGTAACCAAGCCTCGCAATTAACACAAAAATATTTATATTGGTTTAATTTGGAGAGATTTTCACAAAAGGATGAATGGAATTGGTCTGTTGTCTGATATTCCATATTTGCCATCTTTATGTAAACGTGCCGTCCATTTTTGTACACTATGGATTTCACAACGACATCATAACATACAATATCTCTTTCTGAAAATTAAATATTCCTTATCTAGCGATGATGATAACAACAATAATATCTCTCAAACATCTTTTTAATATATAGCAATTGCAATAAGCAGAATTTGATTTGGGATCCTTATATTTTCAATTTGCAGCAAGAACAGAAAGACTACTTTATGATATTCTGTTAGGAACCTGAAAATCTGAGCTTCATTAACAATACTAAAAATAGAAAATTACAGGATAAATGAGCAATTTTGAGAACCTCCGACCTCCAAGATAGTGCACCGTACTAGACACTCTCTACAAATCTCATCATCCCCCCTCATTAGCCACTAGACCCTTATTTATACTACTAAAAAAACAACTACTAACTATTAGGTTCCTAACATTACCCTCGCCCCAAAGAATCACCTTGTCCTCAAGGTGAAAATCAATAAATAATATTGAAAAATAACATCTAAATGATTAAGAATAGAAGACTTTGTTAGTTCCTTGATTTAAGTCTCCAAATTGATGTTGTCCTTGTAAGTCACGTCTTTAAAGTGGAGCCAATCAATTACTTTCTTCTCCGTCTTCTTTGTATCTTGGAAAGCAACCACAAACTCCACCAATTCAGTTGGAGCCCCCTGATCAAGCTTATCAATGACCATAAAAGTTTTTGAGAAATCCGTCATTAACATATAAGTTTCTTTCTCAGCTAACCAAGTCTTCATCCTTTCAGCCTCTCTATCACCAATTTCTTCATACCCAGCCACAGACTTACTATACCCAGTCCTAAATGTGTTGGAATTTTGAGGCCTAACCACCATTGCACCAGAATTAGGCCAATTAACGCTGTAATTACGAGGCCCAACCCCAAAATTAACTCTGCCCATACCGAAAACACTAGACCCAGCCCACTTCCGAACAGAATTTCGGTATTCAGCCCCAAAATTGTCAGATTTCGCGTCAAAATTGCATGTCCTGGCCATCATCTCGCCGGAGCTAGCCCCAATGGCGTCAAAATCACAAAACCCAGCCTTACGGGCGTTAGAATTCATGGGTCCCACTCCAATTATGCCAGAATCTGCCTCCGTAGCACCGGAACCAGCCCCTTTCACGCCGAAATTGTGAGGCCCGGTCCAAACCGGGCTGGAATCAGCCCTAACTTTGCCGGAAACAACCTCAAAAGTGTCAGAATCATGAGACCCGCTCCAAATTTGGCTTGAATTTTTGAAAACAACACCAATCTCACCGGAATCTGCCTCCGTAGCACCGGAATCAACCCCTTTCACGCCGAAATCGTGAGGCCTTGTCCAAACCGTAGCCAAATCGTCGAGCCCAGCCTCCGCTACGCCGGAATCTGCCTCCGTAGCATCGGAATCAATCCCTTTCACGCCGGAATTGTGAGGCCCTATCCAAACCGCAGCGAAATCGTCAAGCGCAGCCTCCGCCGCACTGGAACGTGCCTCTGTAGCACTGGAATCAACCCCTTTCACGCCGGAATCGTGAGGCCCTGTCCAAACCGCAACCAAATCGTCGAGCCCAGCCTCCGCCGCGCCGGAACTGGCACCAAAATTCCCAGATCTAGCGTCAATCTTATCGGATCTTGAAAAATCAGCGCCAATTGCAGTGTTCTCAGATTTCATCGCAAATCCACCACCGTTCGCCTCAGATCTGGCCGATCTAGCACCAGATCGCGAAAAATTGCTCAAGTCTTTGACATCATCCCGCGATTCAGGTTCTAGTAGCATTCCCTCCGGCGACGTTCGTTGACGCTGATGCTCCACATCCTGTCGCTCTGGCTCACCTCCAAACAGCGAAGCCCTAAGTTTTTCTTTCAACTTAAATAACGAAACCTTAGGTTCTGAACTCACAGGCTCACTTCCAGAAACCTTGAGATTAGCTCTTAGAGCAGCCCTAAGTTTCTCTCTCAACTCAAAGAGCTCCATGGATTGTAGATGCTCTGATACCATTGTTAGGAACCCGAAAATCTAAGCTTCATTAACAATACTAAAAATTAAAAATTACAGGATAAATGAGTGGTTTCGAGGACCCCCGACCTCCAAGATAGTGCACCGTACTAGATACTTTCTAGAAATCTCATCATCCCCCCTCATTAGCCACTAGACCCTTATTTATATTACTAAAAAATAACTACTAACTATTAGGTTCCTAACATATTCCATTTATTTATTCACTTTTGGTGAGCCGCATGCTACTTTATAAATCTTTATCTGTAACCTTCTCACATTTACGTTAAATTATTCTAATCATAACTTTCACTTTCAATTTCTAGAATTAAAAAACCCAAAAAAATTCAAAGCCCTAAAATTAATAACAAACAATGTTAGGTGTTATTACTTCTAATTACATCATATGCAGATGTTTTGCTTTTGTTTTTTTTTTTTTATTATTTTGAAAAATATTATACATTAGGGTGTGAAAATCTGCCCAAGATTCTGGATAATTGCTACTTGTTTGATTCTTGATCTCTGATCTTTCTTAAAATTCCTAAGCTATGAGCAATTGAGGTTTTTGCGAGTAAAGACGCTCAAGTTATAAATATTTGTAGAAATAAAAAAAATGACATATTTTCAATTTATAAAAAAAAAAAGGCAACAAAAGGTGTCCATTTTTCCTCCCAGGACTCAATCATATTTTAGCCTATTTGAGTGTACGGGAAATGTGGGTTCAATCTAATCTTAACCCACAATTCATTGGGAGCTTGAGAGCTTCTCTAGTAGGATAAAAAAAATAAATTACTGGTAATTTTTTATTTTCAATCATCATATATGTATTATAAATAAATTATTTTATATATTTTTTTAATTTAATATTATTTTAATCTGATCTAATAATAAAAAATTGACACTATCGGTAGGTTAAGCCTACTAGAGAAACTTTCCCTAATTCTTTTTGGTTTGGTTTTTAATTCTTGAATTAAATTTTGCCTTGTGCATTACTTAAATGAATCCAATCTTACTTTAGTATCTAAAGTTGCTCCGAAGATTCATATAATTCGAACGTACTCATTGTTTCCCTTGCCTCCTTTTAAGTTTTATTATGTTTAACAAAACAAAATTTTTCCTTAATATTTATAATCAAAACATTGTATGAAAGAATATTATTATATAAACAAAAAAAAAATGATCGAATGAAAAAATCTCCATTTAGCCTTGGTTCTCCATATACCTAGACATGCTTGCAAAGTTCACTTCCAAGTATTTTATTCTATTTTTTTGATGGGAATTACTTCAAGTATTTTAACTATATGATAATGGTTGGTCTCCAAATTAAAAAAACCACAGTTATTAGCTTCTATTTTATATCTCTATTTAAGTCATCGAGAATTATCACACTAAAAAATAGTAATATATAAAAAGGCCAGCCAGCCCTTTGTATCATTTCCCCGGCCACTTCCCATCCATCTCTCTCTCTCTATCTCTTCTTCTCTCTCTCTCTCCTCACCATTTCCAACATGATAAACTCAACCAACTCGGTGACTCAGTTACGTGCGACTCAACTCCTCCTCCTCATAATCACAATCTTTATCTCCTCATGTACCGAAGCCAACGACACCCAAGAGCTTCTCAAAGGCTTCAAAGCCCGACCCGACCCTTCAACGACGTCGTTTCAGTCCCTACTCCGTGATCCCACCGGAAACCTCTCCTTCGGCTTCCTCCGAACCAACCGGACCCGCCTCTCCCTTGCCGTCCTCCACCTCCCCTCCTCCGAGACCCTCTGGCTCGCCGACCCGACCCGTTTTCTCCACTGGTCCCACAAGACCGAGCTCACCTTCACCAACGGCAGCCTCGTGATTTCCAACCCCGGGTCGAGGGTATTTTGGTCAAGTTCGAACTCCGTAGCCGGCGACAGGGTCGTGCTTCTAAACTCGTCCAGTCTCCAAATACAAGATAACTTGAAATCTGTTGTGTGGCAGAGTTTTGACTTTCCGGGCAATACCCTCGTCGAGGGCCAGAATTTCACTGATGCCATGACGCTGATCTCGTCGAATGGGAAGTATTTTATGCGATTAGGGAGCGATTTTATGGGATTATACGCAGGGTTTAAGAGAGGATATGAGCAAATATATTGGAAGCACAGGGCTATGCAAGCCAAAGCAGAGATAGTACAAGGAAAAGGTCCGATTTACGCTCGGGTCAACCCGGATGGGTATTTGGGCATGTACCAAACTGGAACCGAACCGCCGGTCGACGTGCAACCCTTTTCAACCTTCCAAAAACAGGTAAATGCAGGGGCCGAGCCACGTGTGTAAGCGGCCGCCTTACTTAAATTTTTCTCAAATTTTATACGAGAAGTTATACGGTCGGAGTTGCTATCTTACTCCTCTAGTTGAAATTTTGAAATGGTTAGATTAGTTTTTCGAAAAATAATTCAAGAACAGTGAAAAGAAAAGCAACTCTTATTAATATGATACAATAGCAATTTCTACCCAAAATATATATATATATATATTTTATACGCCAAATATGATGAAGTTTATATCCTTTTTAAGTTTTAAATTCTATATTTCTCTTGATCTATAATAGCTTTGTTCATTTCAAATAAGATAGTATTAATGTTAGTACATACTTTTTTTTTTCTTGCTATGCTTTAGGTAAATGGGCTCATTCGGGTCGTCTTAGAACCTGACGGGAACCTCAGAGGGTATTTCTGGGACGGGTCAACATGGGTTTCAAATTATCAGGCAATTAGTGAGACTTGCGAACTTCCCAGTCCCTGCGGTTCGTACGGTTTGTGTAAGTCCGGATCCGGTTGCTCGTGTATTGATAACCGGACGGAGTATATCTCAGGTGGTGAGTGTCTACCAACGGAGTCCGGCTCCGGCGACTTTTGCGGTGACGCGGTGGCGAATAACGGCTTTTGGGTTTTGAGAAGGAAAGGGGTTGAGTTACCGTACAATGAGCTGATGCGGTACGAAACGACGTCGTCTTTGGAGGAGTGTGAGGGCATTTGTGAGAAGAATTGTAGTTGTTGGGGCGCGGTGTATAATAATGCATCCAGGTTTTGCTACACCGTGGATTACCCAATCCAAACTCTACTCAGTGTTGGGGATGAGACTAAGGTGGGGTATTTTAAGGTGAGGAAAAGTGCACATAAAGGTAGAGTGGGGGTGGTTTTTAGGGCTTTGATTGGTGTGTTCTTTGGTGCCGTTTTGGTGTTTGTGGGGTTCATTGGGTTTGTCGTTTACAAGGCCTGGGAGAGAAGGAGAGGAGTGAAGAGATTCTTGCATGATGATGAAACGGGTGGAGTCTCACCCGGCCCATATAAGGATCTAGGATCCGCAAGTTTTAGGGCCCTTGAGATGTGCAATAGATAAACAAAGAAGGGACAAAAACAAAAACAAAAAAAAAACATATTTTCTTTTAGAGTGACGCAAGGGATGACATTTTTGGGGGATTTGGGAGTTTGGAAGATTTTGTTTTGAGTTTGATTGACAACGATGTTGGCCACTATATCACTAATTTAGAGTTAGGGACGTTTAGTTATTTATGTATTTAGAATCATGATTCAGAATTATTTTTAATTTATATGTATTTTTTATGAGAGAAAATACTGTAACGAGTCACGAATTATAATTCGAATCATGACACAGATTCTTATTCCAAACACATCATTAGAAAAATGAGAGAATTTATTTTTTAAAGTATATGAATTTAAATTTTTATTTTTTATTCTTGATAAATATCTTTTTATTAATATAATTATATAATAAAAAATTATAAATTAAGAATAAAAAGATAAAAATTTTGACACATGCATCTTTAAGATGTATTTAACAAAATTATTCTTTTAAGTTAGTGGTTTGGTGGGCCCAATTAATCTTTGTTTTACTTGTACTTGTGGGAGGAGATGGGGCCAAGCTTGAGGTTAGTGCACCATCACATGCCCAATTTGCAGTTGCAAAATATATATTCCAATGTCTTATCCTCATAATAATAATGAATGTTATCATTGAAATTCTTTTTCCGCAAAGTGAAAGGTCATTTCTATCCTCATGTGATTGATAGTCAACGCTCAATCTACCAAAAATTCCCATCTTCTACAGCTTTTCTTTGTTAGGCCTATGGGTGATGTTTTCCTCGCCATACTTCATCGTTGTTTCTGTATAGCTTTTGCTTTTTTCAAGTTGTTTGTCGTCACTGAATTTGGTTGTCGTTTATTGTTTAGACTCGAATTTTTTCAAGTTGTTTGTCGTCACTGAATTTGGTTGTCGTTTATTGTTTAGACTCGAATTTTTTCAAGTTGTTTGTCGTCACTGAATTTGGTTGTCGTTTATTGTTTATACTCGAATTTTTTCAGGGTTTTTTTGTTTTTTTATAAATATTCTTTCAGGTTACTGTCCTACAGCAATTAGTAGTTTGTTATTGTTTTGGCAGCTGACGTACTTTTGCATTTCATATTTCAGGGTTGCTGTTGTTTAGACGTTTACCAAGTTGATGTTATTTACATTTTCATAATTCATTGGCGTTTTTATTTTGTCGTTTTACATGATGATCTAACGTTTTTTAAGTTAATTTTGTTTTTTTATTGCCGTTTTTTGTTTTGGTCAATTCCAGGTTCTTGTCGTTTTACATTTTTGCTTAATTTTGTTTACATTTCATTTAGGTCTTTCATTTAATGTTTTTGTTATCGTCGTTTATCAGGTTCATGTGTTTTACATTTCACTGTTAAAGAAAAAAAAATGATCTCTAGTTTATAAGGGGTCCGTTTAGTTCCCTGATTCGAGTTTATAATTCATTTCTTCCAATATATCCTTGACTTTGAAAAAGTCCTTAAATAAAATCAGATAATTGGCTGAAGACATCAAAAAGTTATTTGTGAAACTATTTATCTATGTGTAAATAAACTTTTATGGAAAACAAAGTTTGAATTGCTGTTATTTATCTGGATCTAAATTTATTGTCTAATTTTTAGCGTTTTCATTGGTGTCTAATCAATTAAATCATATTATATCATCTTGTAATAAGCACAAAAGAATAAGTTAAAAAACAATCTAAACTTTTAACATGACGTGACATGATTTAATTAGTTAAACATGAATGGAGATACTAAAATTGGACAGCAGATTAGAGTCCTATTTTTTTGTGTAATCATGCATATTCTCGAAGGATTTTGAAATTGCTTTTCACCTTCAATAATTTTCTTTTATTTATTGCAGATTATTTATTGTGTAGTATGTTCACATATTGATCCGCTATTTATCTATGTGTAAATAAACTTTTATGGAAAACAAAGTTTGTATTGCTGTTATTTATCTAAATCCAAATTTACTGTATAATTTTTAGCATTTTCATTGGTGTCTAATCAATTAAATCATACCATATCATCTTGTAATAAGCACAAAAGAATAAGTTAAAAAACAATATAAACCTTTAACATGACGTAACATGATTTAATTGGTTAAACATGAATGAAGACACTAAAATTGGACAGCAGATTGGAGTCCTATTTTTCTATGTGTAATCATACATATTCTCGAAGGATTTTGAAATTGCTTTTCACCTTCAATAACTTTGAAGATCCATTTGCAGGAAACAAGTTTCTGCTTCTTGGGCTTGTCCACTAAGACCCAAGTATTGTTTTTTCTGAGGGAGTTCATCTCTTCCTCCATGGCTGCTATCCACTTGCTGGACCGAGGGCTTGAAACTGCTTCTTGATACGAGCCTAGTTCAGTTTCTGAAAGGTCTTCAGCAGAGCTTAGAGCAAACGCTATGAGCTCATTCTCACCATATGGGTTTGATCTGCCTCCTTGACCTATCTCTTGAAATGACGTAATCTGACAGAGTCTCTAGAACCGTAGGCTCTAATTCCTCTCGTGGGTCTTCAGCAGCAATTTCCTGAGTCTCTTGCGGTTGCTGCTGTGATTCATGGTCAGGTTCTTGCCCAGGTGGAGTTTGCGTTGATGACTGCACCTCAAATTAGAGCTGATGTGGGGTGTTTGCATCTGTTCCTGCATCATTAAAAGAGGCAGCAGTATCTTTGTCCTTTTTAAAATAAGGCATGTTATTTTCATTAAAGCTTACATCCCTGCTAATGATGATTTTAAACTTAGAACCATTTTTCAGGCATAGCCTATATCCTTTAACTCCCTCAGGATGTCCTAGGAATATGCATTTAAAGGATCTAGGGTCTAACTTCCCTTCCTTTTGGTGTGCATATGTTGCACATCCAAAGACTCTCAAATTTCCTAGATTTGGTGGTTTTCCAGTCCAGAGCTCTTGTGGAGTTTTCAATCCTATAGGCTTACATGGGCATCTATTAATTAGGTAACAAGCAGTGTTGACTGCCTCACCCCAGAAAGATTTAGGTAAACCTGAACCAAATAGCATGCACCTAACTCTTTCCATTAAGGTTCTATTCATCCTCTCTGCTATGCCATTTTGTTGAGGTGTTTTCTTCATAGTTCTGTGCCTTAGGATGCCATTACTATGGCAATAATCTGTGAACAACTCATGGTATAATTTTAGACCATTATCAGTTCTAAGGGCTTTTACCCTTTTATTTAATTGATTTTTAACTAGGTTTTTCCATTGTTTGAATTTATTAAAACATTCATCTTTAGTTTTTAATAGGTAAATCCAAACTTTCCTAGAGTGGTCATCAATTATAGAAAGAAAATACCTGGACCCTGCATGAGTAGGTGTTCTTTCTGGCCCCCATAGATCTGCATGTAGATAATCTAGAGGTCCTTTTGCTCTGAATGTTGATGTAGAGAACTTCAACCTGTGTTGCTTCCTTAAAGTGCACTGCTCACAGAATTCCAGGTGGTTGATTTTGTCATCTCCAAGTAATCCCTGCTTGCTGAGTTCCTGGAGACCTCTCTCACTTACATGCCCAAGCCTTCTATGCCAGATTTCAGCCTTGGACTTCTCACTGATTATTGCTGCTGCTGTGCCAGTGACTGCTTGGCCCTTTAGGACATAAAGGCCTGATTTCTTCTCTCCTTTCATTACTACTAAAGACCCTTTAAAGATCTTTATGGCTCCACCTTCAGCTTTATAGCTATACCCTGCATCATCTAAAGCTCCCAGGGAGACCAAGTTCCTTCTAAGTTCAGGAACATGCCTGACATGCTTGAGCGTGTAATAAGCCCCATTGTCAGCTTGACAGTGATGTTTCCAGATCCAATCACTATATAAGCATGATTATTTCCCATCAAGACTTTACCTCCATCTATCCTCTCATAGTTCGAGAACCAGGATTTATTTGGGCACATATGGTATGTGCACCCAGAGTCCAGAATCCATTCTGACTCCTCTTCTGAGATCCTAACAACGAGCATCTTAGGGCTCTCATAGCCATTGTCTTGAATGACAATTGCAGCATCACCTTCTGTTGGTTTCTATTCAGCCAAATGCTTCTTCCACTCCTTGCAGAATCTTTTGATGTGTCCTGGCTTTTTACAGAAGAAACATTTTCTTGATCCGTTCCTGGACTTTGACCTTGAGGGTGGCCTATTTTTGGTCTTCCAACCTGATTCTTTCTTGGGTGGTCTTCCTCTAGTAAACAACCCTTCATCTCCATTTGTGTCCCTTCTTTGAGACATCTCATTTTTTGATTTCTAACTCTCTAGACCTCAGGGCAGACAGTACATCTTCAAGAGTAAGGCTATCTCTCCCATATTTTATAGCATTTTTTACCTCCCTAAATGACTCAGGTAAAGAAATCAAAAGGATTACTGCTTGGTTTTCCTCTTCAATTTTTTCACCAATGTTAGCTAGGTCTATAATAATTTTGTTAAAAGCGTCGAGGTTCTTTTCTAGGCTCCTAGAGGTGTCCATTATAAAACTGAACAAGCTTTCTTTGAGATAAATTTTATTAGTCAGAGACTTTGTCATGTAAAGTTGTTCAAGTTTAAGCCAAACCTTTGCTGCTGTGTCTTCATCGTTGACTTGTCTCAACACGTTGTCCGCAAGGTACATGATAATGGTAGAGTAGGCTATTTCTAGCATCTCGTCCTTCTCTTCCTCCATGCCCTTGAAATCTTTCATGTCCCCTAGAGCTTTTGCCACTTTCTGCTGCACCAAGATCGCCCTCAGCTTCTTCCGCCATAAGCCAAAATCGCCAGATCCATCAAATCTCTCAAGCTCAAACCTAGCAGTTCCCATTCTTCAAGATTTCTCTAAGATTCCCTGAAAAATTGTTTTTCCCGAATTTCCCCCAAACCAGGCAGACCCTCTAGACCTTCACTGATCAGTTTTTAACCGTCAGCTCTGATACCACTGTTGGAACGAGACCAACACAATCGGAAGTATGGAACGGAATAATCAAGAAGAACAGAAAATAAGAACACAATCAAGATTTACCCGGTTCGGCCAAGATAAATTGACGTAATCCTACCGAGCTCCTCCACAAGAAACTCAATCCACTATAAAGAAGAAGAATTACAACTTCAATCTGTTACAAGAGGTAAAGCCCCAAATCTGAAATACAAGAACCCAGAAACCAACCCTAGAAGAAAAACAAAGTGTTTACCGAGAAACTACCCAGAAGAAATTCTGATTTCTTCTTCTTTCTCACACCCCAAACACCCTTGAAATCTTTCCTCTCTCACTCACAATGTATTGGTTTCTCATTTTTCTTGAATTTGCTTGAATCTCTCGGATACAAGGAAAAGGACTCTCTCCCTCTCTTCGGTTTTAATCTTCTCCACCGAATGAATGAATACTCTAGATCTATGCTTTACCTTTAGGTATAGTTTTGGTCTTCACTAACATGTGGAGGAGCATTCTGGTGTGAAGGTGTTTTAGACAAAACGCTGCGTTTTGTCTTGCACTTCCTTTTGATGTCGTTTTCTTCTAGTTCTTCTTCTTATGCATATAAATGATTGACTATGAGATTATTCCTCACAAGATGGATCATCTTTCGACCAGATATCGCTTGACATTTCACTATCATTTTCATTTGTCTACCTTTTTTTTGTCCTTCTGACATTACTGTGGTTTTTCATACCTTTTTCCTTATTTTTCTCTCTTAGGCCCGTTTTAAGTATGATTTGAGTTTTTAATTTGAGTTGACATGTAATTTCATATGAGAGTTTTTTACTGTAATAAAAAAGTTAGATGTGACTGTTTTTTAGAGTTTTTTACTGTAGTAAAACTCAAATTCTAAACTTGAATCAATGAAATGAACGGGGGTTAAGTTTTTGTCGTTTATCAAGTTTTCATATTAGGAATAAATTTATAAGACAGTTCTTGAACTTTCTTCTCTTTCTATAATTAGTTTCTGTACTGAAAATTATTTCACCTTAAATTTTAAACTCCTTTAATGTCTCAAATTTAGTCACCAAATTATATTTTGCTAAATTTTAGAGGGAAAATGTTAACAGATTGATGGTTAAGATATAATAAACCAATGGGTTAATAGTTTTGTTAGTCCTTAAACTTTGAGCATAGTAAAATTTTAGTCATGAACTTTTAATTTAGGCATATTTAGTCATTGAAATTTTGTTTTTTCTTTTTTTTTTTTTACAGTTTTAATCTCTGGCAGTAAAATTGTTGAACGATTTCTGAAATTTAACCTGCATAATTACATCATTATCGTATAATAACATAAAATTTTAAATAGTTACAATATATGCAAAATATTATAGTTTCCTGTAAGTTTTAATAATAACAAAGAGAACATTTTGCATATAACGTAATTCTTTTTATAAAATCTTAAAATATTACATGATTGGCACATGTTTATCTATGTGAAATTTTAGAAATCGTTTCTCAATTTTATTTTTAAAGACAAAAACTATAAAAGATAAAAGTTCAAAGATTAAATATGACTAAATTAAAAATTTAAAGACCAAAATATTACTATACTTAAAGCTCATAGACTAACAAAGCTATTAACCTTAAATCAATAAGTAAATATCCTTTCTCATCATTTCTTGTAAAAAGGGAAATTAAAATTCCAATTCATTTCTTCCAATATATCCTTGACTTTGAAAAAGTCCTTCAATAAAATCAGATAATTGGCTGAAGACATCAAAAAGTTATTTGTGAAACTATTTATCTATGTGTAAATAAACTTTTATGGAAAACAAAGTTTGTATTGCTGTTATTTATCTGGATCCAAATTTACTGTCTAATTTTAGCGTTTTTATTGGTGTCTAATCAATTAAATCATACTATATCATCTTGTAATAAGCACAAAAGAATAAGTTAAAAAACAATCTAAACCTTTAACATGACGTGACATAATTTAATTAGTTAAACATGAATGGAGACACTAAAATTGGACAGCAGATTGGAGTCCTATTTTTCTGTGTAATCATGCATATTCTCGAAGGATTTTGAAATTACTTTTCACCTTCAATAATTTTCTTTTATTTATTGCAGATTATTTATTGTGTAGTATGTTCACATATTGATCCGCTATTTATCTATGTGTAAATAAACTTTTATGGAAAACAAAGTTTGTATTGCTGTTATTTATCTAAATCCAAATTTATTGTCTAATTGTTAGCATTTTCATTGGTGTCTAATCAATTAAATCATAATATATCATCTTGTAATAAGCACAAAAGAATAAGTTAAAAAACAATCTAAATCTTTAACATGACGTGACATAATTTAATTGGTTAAACATGAATGAAGACACTAAAATTAGACAGCAGATTGGAGTCCTATTTTTCTATGTGTAATCATACATATTCTCGAAGGATTTTGAAATTGCTTTTCACCTTCAATAATTTTCTTTTATTTATTGCAGATTATTTTTTTATTGTGTAGTATGTTCACATATTGATCCGCTTATATCTGCTGCTTCTGATTTTTTTTCAACAACTAGTTAATGGTGAGTAAAATTAAATTAGTTGAAAGACATACACAGATATTAGAGTTTTAAGTTTGATTATTCTTTTCCTGACATACGTTTTTAACAGTATCTTGGGAAAACAATTGTTCATTTTTCTTGAAGGAAACATACTAGTTACATACATGCTAATTTAATTTTGCAAAAACAAGTTTATGTTTGCCTTTTCTATTGGTTTTTTTTTCTTTTTTTTTTTTTTTAAATGCAGCAAAAGGGGTAGCTTTAGGTTCATAAAAGTGTTCAAGTTTATTTGTTGGTTTATTTATGCTTAAAATTACGAGAGTGTTCATCCTTTAAGATAAAATTATAAGATTATCATTTTCTATCTAAAATTTAAGAGAATGTAACAGAGGGACCAAATGTGCAGCAAAAAGGGGTTGCTTTAGGTTCATAAAAGAGTTAAACATTTATGTCGAAACAATTTTTAGTAGAGGATTGATTATAGGAAACTCTGATGAATTTAACCCTTCGTGTTATTACCGTTTTTCTACGTTTTTGTCGTTTTAATACGGACGTTACTCACAATTATTGACGATTATAAATTTTTTTGGCGCTTTTTACATTCATTGTCGTTATTGTTTTTGTCGTCTACTATTTTAGATCGTTGTCATCTTTCAAGTTGATATCATTGTAATTTCATGTCACTTTTATGTTTTTGAGTTATTGTCGTTAATTGATTAATGTTTTCGTTGCTTTTCATGTTAATGTAGTTTGACATTTCATTGTCGTTTCTCTAGCTTTTTGTCTTTATGAAGTTATTGTTGGTTTTTCCTATTTTTGTCGTTTCTCAACTTCCTATTGAGAGTCTATCCATCAAGCATGAAAGAAGAAACATCCTATTTAATTAAGATTATCTTTTTTTTTTATTTTTATTTTAGTGCTACTTTTGTTAGGAAAGAATTAAAACAGGATTAAACTCGTACCCATTTGAATCTAATTCCCGCATCACTCTATTCCATAGCTTTTGATTAAGTGATCATTGGCAACAATTTAAATCCTCTAAATTCTATAGATTCTAAATAGTTATAGTCACTTCTATTAAATATTTTTCTCTATTCTTCCTGGTCCTAAAAGCTCGTTAATCATGGAAATGTTAAGCGTATACAAATAGCTCATTTGGTTTATAAGTTTGATTAGAAAAGTATAAATAAAAATTTAAATTTTAAGTGCTAGTTGTAGCGCGTTGGTGTCCTAGCAATTCAAGCCAGTTCTACTTGATTAAGAGATGCTTAGATTGCGCTAAACGAAAAAATTTATCAAGAAATTGGCTTCTTATTCACGCTCCTAATCTTCCAATATTGCCATCTCCTATGTGGTCTTGGCCCTTGATCTTGCTACGAGTGAAAAAAGTTTAAGATTATGTTCAGAAATTGGGAAGATAATATATATATATATATATAACTATAATACATTTAAACCGTAAAAAAGAAAGTTATCAGCTGCCACATGTGAAAAAATTGAAAAAAAAAATCCCTTAGTTAAGTTTTTTTTTTTTTTTTTCTTACAAGGACTGCAAGGGTCACACTTCAAGATTTGGTTGTGATGTCCTCAACGTCACACTTTCAATTGAGCTATAGCTTTTATACTAGTTGTAATGATCCATATCTTCATTAAGTATGATATTTTCTACTTGATTTTAAACTCATACATTTTTCTTTTGAATTATACCCAAAAATGTCTCATATATATCGTTGGAAGATAATGTTCTTTATCACAATCTTCTCCGAATGATGTGCGACTGCATAACTTGACATGTCTCGATTATTTTACCAACGGACATTGATAATTATCATAATTTTCATTATCTAATGGCTGATATTTGGATTGCACACATAGCTCAAAAGAAGAGGATGTAATGTAGTCTTACTCTTTAAGTAAAAAAATAAAAAAAATAAAAAACCTTTGGTTGGTAGTTTCAATAGGGTTTTTTTAAACAATTTTGTACCATACATTTTAGGATTATTCAGAAGTGAGAATATATATCCTTGATTTTCGATCATTGCAAATGTTTATCATCATATTGCATTTAATAGGCATATGTGTTGACGGTTGGATTTCGTCAACAATAAACCCATCGGATTACTTTGGGGTTACCCTTTGGATTACCGGCTTGTGGGTTTAATGAAAGTGTGGATTCTAGTTTGATTTAAGTATTTTTGTGTTTGAATGAACTGTATGTAAATGAACAAGAAGAATTTTATAGTGGTTCACTCTATAAAATTAGAGCTACATCCACTGTATGTATTCTATTTCTTTTGTGGAGATCATAGTTTACAATGAATGCTATCTCTCTCTCTCTCTCGTTCTTTTTCCTTTGGAGTTTTCTGGACCCCTTCCCTCTTGGGGTCCTTCTTCTTTTATACTCGGGCTTCCTTCACTGGGTGGGTTTCCTTCGTAGGTAGGAACACTCAAGTACTCTCTCTCTCTAGGCCCAGACATAACCCACTAATTAGTACTGTTCACTCAATCAATTAGTCTTCTATTACGGCTCTGTGACTCTCCGTAATGCTTTTCTGTCCCCTAGGGGGCGGTTTGTAAACTTGCAATCAATGCTGTCAGATTTCTCTTATCTTTGCATGTAACCTATCATGTCGAAAAGGGACGTTCCCCCCGTCGTCAGTGGTTGTTTAACCTTTCTCGCCCCTTCTAGTGATCTCTTCTGCAGTCGAGGGATCTTGTCGTGTCAACCCAGGCGGAATCAACCGTCGACGCCTCATGGGGTCGTCGCCCTAATCATGGACTTCATCTTCGGGCTCTATAGCTGATCTTGAGGGAAACGAAGCGTCGAGGGTTGAGTGCTCGGCGGAAAGTAAGTATAGCCACATGTCGTGGCGTCGTTGGTCTAGATGTCCATCACATTTTTCCACACAACAATATGTATGCTAATTTGTTAGTCAACAGTCAATTCTAATAACTACATTTGTTTTTGTTTTGTGTTTTTATGATTTCTTAATCATTAGTTTTTTTTTTTTTTTGTCCTTTGAAGGATATTTTGATCATTTTATGAGTCAAAATAATGTACCGAGAAAATGAATGCATTTACCTATTAAATGCGATATGATTCTATGCAAATATATATATCTTTTGAAAACCATAACATGTAGGAAAAAAAGAGGGAAAATCATTCTAATATATGCCTCATAAAAAAATTATTCTATTATATATAAACTCAATTCATTTTACCGATTTGAATTTAAAATTTAAATTTTATTACAGTAAAATATTTTTAAAAATAATTATATTTAATTTTTTTATTATAGTAAAATTTTTTTACATAAAATTATATTTTAACTCGAATCAGTGAACTAAACGGTAATTATTATTTTCTTTTTTCTTGATTTCCACGGCATTACCATTTACGAAAGACTGTAATTTTCTTGCGAAAAAGGGGGAAATGATCATGATCTGAAGTGAAACATGTTCACGTTGTTTCGCCAGGCAGGCATTAAATGCACGCTTTTAGATTTGTGATTTGAAGGCTATGGGAGCTTTGCTGGACCAATACGACAGAGATAAGACCCCAAAAGGGCTGCGCAGAGAGGAATGATTGTTTTTCTTAGATGCTGACTTTGATCATTTTTTATGTTTTTCTAACATTATCTGCTTGTAACCATCAAGGAATTATAACAAGGATTCCTATCATCTCTTCTCACCGTCACAAATTTTATACCCTACTACTGAGTGGGATGAAAATGAACACATCTCCATTGAAGTAGCTTTATATATGCGTGTAAATATTCATATTTATTTTACATTCTCCATTACCATTTTTGTTTTTTTTTTTTTTGTTTTTTCAATAGAACTGTAAGTTTAGACTGAATTAAACAAACAGGTTTAAAATCATCTTTTTAATCTGTAATCAGCCCATTTTACTTAAAGACGGGAACGTTTGTTTCCTATATTCGTCACTGATTCTGAATCATGATTTATGATTATCTACAGTATTTTTTCTCACAAAAAATATACGTAAAGCGAGAATGATTTTGAATACATAAATCAAACGTCCTCTTAGTTAGTCAGTCTACACTGAGAATCTAGGATTGAAAGACTAATGGCCCCGTTTATTTCGCCGATTCAAGTTTTGCTACAGTAAAAAGCTCTCAGAAACAATCACATTTAACTTTTTTGCTACAGTAAAAAACTCTCACACAAAATCACATCTCAACTCGAATTACAAACTCGAATCAGCGAAGTGAACGGGCCCTAATTATATAGTCCTTTCTCTCTCTTTAAATCATCTTTAAAGGAAAAAGAGATAAATACTCTTTAAAGTGCATAAATTTAGATTTAACTCCTTACCTTTTTTTTAAATCATCTTTACAGGGAAAAGAGACAAATACTCTTTAAAGTGCATAAATTTAGATTTTTACTCTTTATTTTTAATTAATATCCTTTAAAACAAATTACTATATTAATTAAAAGGGTTTAATCAAGAATTAGAGGTGAAAATTAAGATCCACACACTATTAAGAATAAATTTATAAAATTTCTCTTTTTTTTCTTTTAAATACCTTATAAAATTTAGGCCAAACGATTTTTGGATGTAGACTGGCCTAATCTTCTACTTAATCAGTCCAGATTGAGGCAGCCCAATTCCATTATTCGGAGCGCTGGGTCCGGATAAGGTGTCTAGAATTTATACCTCCACTTTTCGGAGTATGTTTAAAGGGAGCATAATAATATGAAAATTTTATGCTAATAACAACATAATAATATGAAATTTTTATATGTTCTATTTTTGTCTGGTTTTGACAAAATTTCTACTAAAAATTATTGCAACTATTTTGTTTACTCATATACATACGGTTTTACAGGTGTATGTTGTATCTTTATAATAAGTTGGAAACCTGAAGTGTTTGTAAAGAATAAATGCTTTTTGGACTTTTTTTTTCATGAGTTGGGCATTGTGGGGAGAAGAAAAGTATATTCTTACTTTGCTTATACAATGTTTTGGTAAAATATTCTACGCAGCTAATTCTACTAGGCGATGAGGACCGTCATTGGGACCATGTAATTAAGTAGGTTCTTTTCTTTTTGTTTTTTGTTTTTTTTTTGCCGAGGAAAAAGAATAGTTGAAAATGAAATAAGAAACAAAATAAGACGATAAAGGGAAACATGTCTAGAATTATTTAAAGAATTACTAAAAAAAAAATTTATTTTTTAACAACCAATTATTTGAAGAATTTTCTTTTAAATATATCACTAGCACATTAATTAACAGAAATAATTATTATAATACCATTAATAATTATAAAATGCACATGCACTTTTAATGTTGCTAATTGTTATAATCACAAAAATAATCTTAGAAAATGATAAAACAAAAAAGAAAATAAGTTTTTTATTAGTGCTACAAAAGAATTAGCCCTTCATACATTTGTTTCTATTCAAGCAAGTTCACCAATTCAGACCGTCCTTGGAGTTTATTTTAAATATTCACCAACCAAACTATAATATTGTCACCTCTCATCTACAATTCTCCAAATAAATTATTGCTTTTAAAAATGGGCGTGAGAGAAGTCTCGTCACAACTCACACAATTTATTCATGCAATATTAAATAGTGAATATTAATCTCTGGATAAAAGAGCAGCTAAACAATAATATTCCATATTATTAAACAATAAACATGTTTTCATTACTAAAACAATGAGAATGTTATGACTAAAGATTTTTATTTTGACATATGTGCTATTTTGTTTATGTTATTTTCTAGTAGTTTCCTTTATCTATGTTTCTCAATTCCTCTCCAATTTGTATGGAAAAAGGCAAAAGACATTTTAACTTTACATCCAAGAAAGAATCTTGGTGTGATAATGATATATTATTTGTTTACTATTGTTGTAACCCAAGAAACAGTACTGTTTCTTTTTTTGCAGAATCAGATCAATTGAAAGTGAACCACTCAATATATGCATTCAAAGTTTATTTCTTTTTTAGATTATTTGTGAAGCATCACGTTTTGGCAGGCGTTACTTCATTATACACATCACGACTAATTGTTATCGACTAAATTAATTCTCGTAATATGAATGAAAAATGTTATTCAATCCCACAAAATTATTCATGTTGTCTCGCAAATTCACTCGAGAAATTTTAGAGAAATTTTGGTGGCATTGATTTAGAAACATATAACCGTTATGACATGCCATCTAATTTTCTCCATTGTAAGCCTTGTGTTTTAAACCCTACAATGCGAGACCATCAAATGGCGCCCATGATGGGACTTGCATTGTGGAATCCATAACTCCTTCTCATCCTAAGTCATCCGGATTAAGGATACATATCATTTCCTATCTATCTCCGTTGCTCAAGAACATGTCGTGCGTTTGGAATAAAGATTCGTATCATGGTTCGTGGCTCGCTACAATATTTTTTTTTTCACACAAAACACACGTAAAATGAGAATGGTTCTGCATCATAGTTCTAAAATGATTTTTTTTAAACATCCTGTGCTATAATATATCTTCCAAATTTTCTTAGCTTCAGTTTATTTGTTGCTTTCCAAATTTACGATGGCAAGACAAATTGCTAGTTGTGGTCCAATGGCTTCCAAAAAAAAAAAAACCTCAAATAGCAAAAAAGAAGAAAGTGATCACCAACTTGATCTGTCCTAGGCTACATGCCTAATATTTGAAATCTGATAAAATCTATATCTACTTTCTTCATAATAGTGTTTTTTCTTTGTGATTTTGCTTCTGAGAAGTAACCAAATAGCTCTGTGGACCAAAAAATGAGTTTTGTGGGCCAAAAGATGAGAGTGGCCCTTTATCCTTTGAACAACAACTGATCTAAGACAGTTATCTTAATTTCTTTTTTAATTTTTATTTATTTTTGCTCCTTTTTAAGAAAGTTATCTTAATGTGATGCAAGATAACTGTTTTTTTTAGGCCTAAATGTGTCATAAATTCAAGGAAGTGAAAAAAGCTAAATATGGGTTGTTCTTTTATAATAAAACTCAGAAAAAGTTTAAACTCAAGTTACAATTTTATTCAAGTTTATGTTCTTTTAAATTTTAACTTTATTCAACTTTACTCAACTTTATTCAAATTACAACTTTAACTCAAGTTATAAGTCAAATTTAACTCAAAAATTACACTCAAGTTACACTCCAAAGAACAACTTCTGGCTATTGTTTGCTTGTCACTATTCTTTCTCAAACGGAAAGAAGGCCAGCTTTTTTTGTAACTGAAACTGGGCAGTGACTCAATTAGATTACGAATTGATGGTAAACAAATGTTTTTTCTTTTTTTTTTTTTTTTTAAGAAAAAGTTCCTCTCTTTTATTTTCTTTCATTTATTTTTAGAGAAAATTAGTGAATTTATTCTTAAAACGTATGAGTTTAGAATATGTTAGTGGACGTTTGGTTCATAGATTCAGAATTATGATTTAGAATCATTCTCATTTTACGTGTGTTTTTTTATGAGAAAAAAATACTGTAAAAAACCATGAATCATAATTTAAAATCATAAACGAATATAGAAAATAAACATCCCATTACTCTTAAAGTATTAATAATCCAAACTCAAAGATATTAGGCATCGTTCATTTCACCGATTCGAGTTTTTAGTTTTAGGTTTCTACAGTAAAAAGCTCTCAGAAAATGTCACATCTAACCTTTTGTGCTACAGTAAAAAGCTTTCAAAAAATGTCACATTTTAACTCAAATTAAAAACTCGAATCCGCGGAGTGAATGAGACCTTAATTTTTTTTTCCTAATTTTTAAGAAAATCCAAGTTCATAGTTGTCTTCATATGGTAGTAGGTGAATTCCTTGGGCCATTTTTTAATTTCACAAGGGACCCACCTATCACCATCACCTATTCATCATCATCACCATCAGCCAACCCCATGTTATCCAATACTATTCCAAGTCAGCCTAAACCCATGTGGCATCATATATCTAAAATATGGAAATCTCACCCCATGGCAGTTACCTATTTCTTACTTGTCTCACCCTCTAATCTAACATAGTAAAATCATTAAATGCTCATCTTTCTTTCTTTTAACAAAGGAGGCAGCCAAAAAAAAAAAAAGAAAAAAGTTTCCCGCATTGGTCAGTCTATTATAATATTATTTTGGGAATTAATTTTACAATGAATACAAGAAATTTAATGTCACCACAAACTAAGGCACTAATTATGTAAATTAATTTATTCCCCTATGATGGCTTACTGGCACAAGAAAAGGGGTTATGGAACCTTATTATTATGTAATAACTCTTTCATGGTCATCTTTTTCCGTTTTTTTTTTTTCATAAACGAAAAGAAAAATTAAGGTTTAAAGGGGAATCGTAATTAATGTAGATGGGCTGGCTTAGAACATGGATTACTTTCATTTTTTATTTTTCTTTTTAAAAAAAAAAAATTGTCTTTACTGGGTTTCCTTTTTGCACTAATTCTGTGAAATGGAAAGTACATCTCCCCCACATGGAAGAAAACCAAAGGGAAGAAGAGAAGTATTACTATTACTTCTTCTTCTTCTTCTTCTTCTATTCCCCCAATCTATCTTTTGTCTCCTTCACTCTCCACAATATCTTCCTTCAAAACAAACGCCTTAAAAATAAAATCCTCCTCTTTTTCCTTGCCCATTTCTCATATTTCTCTTCTCTTCTTTTAATTATCTTTCGTTGTGTCTTTTGTTTTTTTTTTTTCCCCTTACCATGAGGAGCGTAGCAACTTGTTATAGTGAACATGCCATTAAGGTCTCAGATTCCTATTGTTCAGGCTCTTCAAACTTGGCCAATTATCTCACCCCAAAACTCAACCCTTGTTATTCAACCCCAAGAGAAGTCACTTGCATTTACAAAACAAAGCTCTCAAACCAAAACCAAGTCCTCATGATCACGCTCACTTGGTTCAGCAACCTCACAGCCGGGATCAAAGTCGTTGGCGGCGGCGGCGGCGAAAAGGCGATAAGCTCGGAGACTTTCAAGCGGCTAAAGAAGCAAAAGGGCAACGAGAATTTCATTTCATCTTGTGGTAACCACGAGGTTGAAGTTTTGTGGGATTTTTCCAACGCCAAGTATGAAGGAGGGCCAGAGCCGGTTGATGGTTTTTACGTCATGGTTTTGGTTGACTCGGAACTTTGCCTGGTTCTTGGTCACAAGGACTATATTGCAAAGAATAATAATAGTAATATCAATCTTATCACAGGATTTCCAAATGGGAAATTCTCCTTGGTTTCTAGGAGTGAGAGGTTGATATCTTGTAACGCTTTCTACTCCACAAAGGCTCAGTTTTGTGACGAGGGAATTCAACATGATATTGTGATAAAGTGTGGGAGAGACCAAGAAGAAGAAGAAGAAAGTTACAACAATAGTAATATTAATAATAACAAGAATAATAATAATAATAATAATCCTGTTTTGTCTGTTTGTATTGATAAGAAGACAATATTTAAGGTGAGGAGATTGAGGTGGAATTTTCGTGGGAATCAAGCGATTTTCTTGGACGGATTGTTGGTTGATATGATGTGGGATGTTCATGATTGGTTCTTCAATTCGAGTAGTACTTCTGGTTGTGCCGTTTTCATGTTCAGGACAAGAACTGGGTTGAACAGCAGGCTTTGGTTGGAACAAACGACAGTTTTGGAGCACAAGGAAGAAGCTGCAGGTCATGAGTTTTCATTGCTCATCTGTGCTTGTAAGAATCCTGACTGATTATTTTTCTTTTCATTTTTTAATTGGAAAACAAGAAAAAAAAAAGGTGACTTGTGTATATATATTTTTTTTCATTTTTTTTATTGGAAAACAAGGGGAAAAAAAAAAAAAAGCTGCAGATCATTTTTTAAGATTCCCATTTTTTTTTTATATCGGTCTTGTCTGGTCACAGGACAATTATATATATTTGTTATTGGTTCTACTAATTGTGACTTGTGTGTGTGTGTGTGTATATATATATATATATTCTAAATCTATATCTCCATAGTTGAGGGATATATTTCTCTTTTTCTTTTCTTCTTTTTTTATTTGTCTGTTTCTCTTGATGAAAAAAGGTGCCCTTTATCCTAGGGTACAATTTTATCCAAAAAGAATTTTAAAAAAAAGATGTATTCCAATAGATTGTGATGATAAATCAATTGTCTTGGTGAAAGAGGGTATTGGTACTGTTATAAAATGATGTCACTTGATTTTGTACCTGCATTCTAACAACCATATTTTAGACTTTTCACCAACTTTAAAAACAATTTAGATTGATGTGAGTACAAGCCTATAGTTTTAAATGGGGGTTTTACTAATACTATAGCTCCATCCCTCTAGCCTAAGACTTGATTCTTCTCTGATTCTCATACCTAGCCTTATTTCTTTGTAAATAAAGGTATTAAGGCAAGCTAGTACACAACAATAAGTCCTACGTGTTTTTATATTATTGAGGTTTAGGTTTTGTTTGGTAGAAAAATGTACATATTACTTAAATGCAGGAAATGAAAAAAAAAAAAAAAAAAAAAAAAACATATTTTCATTGTTATTGTGTTTGATATGAATTCTCTCACCTTATTAGAATCCCACATTGGTTGAAAATATTAGCATGATCCACTTAATAAGGTGAGGACAATACTCCTCTAACAAGTCAGTTTGTTAGGTTGAGTTAGGCATAATATTCTTTGATTTCTGTAAAATGGTATTAGAGCAGGCCCAGTTTTACAATGTTGGGTCCTCCTATATCGACTTATTCGCAGCGGTTTGGCATAGTCCACGCTGTGCGTGAGGGGGCATATTAAAATCTCACATTAGCTGGAGATATTGGCATGATCTACTTAATAAGGTGAGGACTTGATTTCTATGAAACACCTAAATATTCTTATTTGCAAGGACCAAAATTTGATCCGTTGAGGATTTTTATTTTTATTTTTTACTCAATCTATTCCCTACTCTAATGTTTTCACTATCTTCTACTTTCTCCCTCACCAAACAAGGCTTATAATTGAGCTTGAGTGAGAGTCACTCTTAATTAATTTTGTGGTGATATATCAAATACGATCATACATGACATTCATCTCATGAAGAGTACTAATATTTATCTCGATTCTCCGTCCCATATGAGGCATCCCAAGTTTAATGAGTCAGGATGAATAACATTTTCCTTTCAAGAATCCTGATACCAATAATTAGATATTCTCCATGGAATTGAGGTTTTGAGAGAAATATTCCAAAAAAAATAAATAAAAAATAAAGCTCTACTGTAAAAAAAAATAGAGAAATATTATTCCAACAGATATATATCAAGTTCTATCAGTTTTGTATATTCTTTTTATGTGATTTGAATGAGATTTAATGTTCAGAAACATGCGCCGCGCTACTGAGAGAGATACCCTACCGTAAAAAAAAACTCCTAGTACCTATGGAATTGAGGTTTTGAGAGAAATACTCCAAAAATAAAAAATAAAAAATAAAAATTGACTGAACTACCTACACGCGTCACATAAATTGTGCGGATCTACCCTTTAAGCCTAGCTAAAACTGTTACACCAATGGCGAACTATAAATTTTGTGTACTTTTGGTATCTAATGTGCGATGATAAATAATATGACCAATATCACAGTGTAAAATAAAACTGAAATAATTAATGTAACATTGAAAAAAAAAAGAAAAAAAAAAAAAAAAAAAAAAAATTAATAAAAAATAAAAAAAAAAAAAAAAAAAAAAAAAAAAAAAAAAAAGAAGAAGTGATTGGCCTCTCACTATCCTTTTGGGGGTGGCGGGCAACGCTGCAACGTTAGGTGAGGGGCTTTAACGCAGGCCGAAAGAAAAACACAACGCCCATGACTAGTTGGTTTTCACGGATTTTTCACTGCACGTGGAAGTCCATGCCATACATGTGACAATAAATCTCAGTCACTTTCTCATTGATGACTACATGGTTTGGTATATAAATACATATTCATATATATACAAAAAAATATATATATATGTACTTCTGGTTGTGCCGTTTTCATGTTCAGGACAAGAACTGGGTTGAACAGCAGGCTTTGGTTGGAACAAACGACAGTTTTGGAGCACAAGGAAGAAGCTGCAGGTCATGAGTTTTCATTGCTCATCTGTGCTTGTAAGAATCCTGACTGATTATTTTTCTTTTCATTTTTTAATTGGAAAACAAGAAAAAAAAAAGGTGACTTGTGTATATATATTTTTTTTCATTTTTTTTATTGGAAAACAAGGGGAAAAAAAAAAAAAAGCTGCAGATCATTTTTTAAGATTCCCATTTTTTTTTTATATCGGTCTTGTCTGGTCACAGGACAATTATATATATTTGTTATTGGTTCTACTAATTGTGACTTGTGTGTGTGTGTGTGTATATATATATATATATTCTAAATCTATATCTCCATAGTTGAGGGATATATTTCTCTTTTTCTTTTCTTCTTTTTTTATTTGTCTGTTTCTCTTGATGAAAAAAGGTGCCCTTTATCCTAGGGTACAATTTTATCCAAAAAGAATTTTAAAAAAAAGATGTATTCCAATAGATTGTGATGATAAATCAATTGTCTTGGTGAAAGAGGGTATTGGTACTGTTATAAAATGATGTCACTTGATTTTGTACCTGCATTCTAACAACCATATTTTAGACTTTTCACCAACTTTAAAAACAATTTAGATTGATGTGAGTACAAGCCTATAGTTTTAAATGGGGGTTTTACTAATACTATAGCTCCATCCCTCTAGCCTAAGACTTGATTCTTCTCTGATTCTCATACCTAGCCTTATTTCTTTGTAAATAAAGGTATTAAGGCAAGCTAGTACACAACAATAAGTCCTACGTGTTTTTATATTATTGAGGTTTAGGTTTTGTTTGGTAGAAAAATGTACATATTACTTAAATGCAGGAAATGAAAAAAAAAAAAAAAAAAAAAAAACATATTTTCATTGTTATTGTGTTTGATATGAATTCTCTCACCTTATTAGAATCCCACATTGGTTGAAAATATTAGCATGATCCACTTAATAAGGTGAGGACAATACTCCTCTAACAAGTCAGTTTGTTAGGTTGAGTTAGGCATAATATTCTTTGATTTCTGTAAAATGGTATTAGAGCAGGCCCAGTTTTACAATGTTGGGTCCTCCTATATCGACTTATTCGCAGCGGTTTGGCATAGTCCACGCTGTGCGTGAGGGGGCATATTAAAATCTCACATTAGCTGGAGATATTGGCATGATCTACTTAATAAGGTGAGGACTTGATTTCTATGAAACACCTAAATATTCTTATTTGCAAGGACCAAAATTTGATCCGTTGAGGATTTTTATTTTTATTTTTTACTCAATCTATTCCCTACTCTAATGTTTTCACTATCTTCTACTTTCTCCCTCACCAAACAAGGCTTATAATTGAGCTTGAGTGAGAGTCACTCTTAATTAATTTTGTGGTGATATATCAAATACGATCATACATGACATTCATCTCATGAAGAGTACTAATATTTATCTCGATTCTCCGTCCCATATGAGGCATCCCAAGTTTAATGAGTCAGGATGAATAACATTTTCCTTTCAAGAATCCTGATACCAATAATTAGATATTCTCCATGGAATTGAGGTTTTGAGAGAAATATTCCAAAAAAAATAAATAAAAAATAAAGCTCTACTGTAAAAAAAAATAGAGAAATATTATTCCAACAGATATATATCAAGTTCTATCAGTTTTGTATATTCTTTTTATGTGATTTGAATGAGATTTAATGTTCAGAAACATGCGCCGCGCTACTGAGAGAGATACCCTACCGTAAAAAAAAACTCCTAGTACCTATGGAATTGAGGTTTTGAGAGAAATACTCCAAAAATAAAAAATAAAAAATAAAAATTGACTGAACTACCTACACGCGTCACATAAATTGTGCGGATCTACCCTTTAAGCCTAGCTAAAACTGTTACACCAATGGCGAACTATAAATTTTGTGTACTTTTGGTATCTAATGTGCGATGATAAATAATATGACCAATATCACAGTGTAAAATAAATGAAAAAAAAAAAAAAAAAAAAAAAAAAAAAAAAAAGAAGAAGTGATTGGCCTCTCACTATCCTTTTGGGGGTGGCGGGCAACGCTGCAACGTTAGGTGAGGGGCTTTAACGCAGGCCGAAAGAAAAACACAACGCCCATGACTAGTTGGTTTTCACGGATTTTTCACTGCACGTGGAAGTCCATGCCATACATGTGACAATAAATCTCAGTCACTTTCTCATTGATGACTACATGGTTTGGTATATAAATACATATTCATATATATACAAAAAAATATATATATATATATATATGTATATATATTAGCCACAAGAGGTTGGCTAAGGAGAAATAAATGAATGAATAAAAGGGTTGGAGCGTCTCTTTCTTTTTCATGAATTATGTGTGTGTTTCCAATTATAATGCACCAATTTTCTTGGTTTCTTTCAATGAAAGCTTAGAAATTTGGAGATATGGTATTAATTAATTCTTGTGAGATTAATATTTGTCTCACATGCAGTAAGGTTTTGTTGTCTATAGAAGTATGGCTATGTAAGGTTTCTATGTTCCTTTCACCAAAGAAAAGTTGAAGAAGCAAAAAAGACATCTAGGAGAGTCTATTGGGTTTTTTCTTATAAGGAAGCTTTTAATGATTTAGGGTGACTTTTGTGAGCTTATTGAATATTGAACAATATAAGACAAGAAAAGAATGACAAAGCTCTCAAAAAAAAAAAAAAAAAAAAAAAAAAAAAAAAAAAAAAAAAAAAGGACAAAGACAAAGACAAAGCTTCTTTCGCTACAATTATTTCTTCTCCTCGTTCTACCAAATTACATATCCTAATCCAATGATCTTCCATTAAAACTCTTAAGTTTACTGTCTTCAATCCTATCAAAAAGGTCAGAATTCATGATTTCTTTGTTGCAAGAACAAAAAATCAGGATTTTCTTTTGAATGAGGTAGCCAACCTGGGCCTGTGGGCCACTTAGATTGGGGCCAGTGTTTCATTAGCCTGTTTTCAGTTTTTCATGGTGGGACAAGCCAACATGATCCAACAGGCCTCCGAAGCCTGCTCTTAAATAAGAAGAATTATTGAAAAATCACACCGTTCATTTTATCAATTTAAGTTTATAATTTGAGTTTTGTTACGGTAAAATTTTTTTAAAAACAGTCACATTTAATTTTATTTACTACAGTAAAAATCTCTCAGATAAAGTCACATCTCAACTCGAATTAAAAATTTGAATCAGCGAACTAAACATGCCAAAAATATCAATTTTAACTTAATACATAAAAAAAAATTGATCCTACTCGTACGAAAGATGGATTAATACCCTCGAAGTTTAAAAGAGAAAATTAGATGGAATGCCATAATTTTTATACGTTTTTTTTTTGTTGTTGTTGTGAGGTTTGGATTTACATTACGTTTTGACTTTGTTTATTTGAGTGGTCAAATCCGAAGTGCTCTAATATCGGTTCCATAAATCCAAAAATAAGAGTTTTTGTGGCATTCTCAAAAATTTTTATTTCACAATAGTTAAAATATCATCCAATGAAACATAATTTGATTTGTCATTATATTTTGTACCTTAATACATAATGTTATTTCAAAAGCTATATTTCCGTTTTGTCAAATTTTGTACTTATGTCATAGTCAATATTGAAATTCACTTCCGTTATATTTAGTAGTTTGTATTGTATTGTATAAGGTGTATTGTATTGTATAATATTATCATAATGTAATACAATGTTTGGTGTCATGAATATTGTATTAAAAAAAATTTAGCACAATAAATAGTATTACATTAGAAATTTTTTTTACACGCATGTTAAATTTACAATTGACACATTAATTATATGCTCTTATTGCTTTGTTGATATAAGGAGTAGCTTAGTTGGAACTTGAAGCAAATTAGGGGTAAACTCGGCTAGCTTAAAATAAAATATAGCTTAAGATTCTTCTTTATTCAGCCTGAATTAACAATGTCATCAATAATTATGAGTACTTATTAGGTAATATATTATGTGGTGACGCGTATTATACATTGAGAAATGTATATTATGGGGACAAAATAGCAAATATATATTATATCATTCCTTATAAATTGCGTTGGATCCACGCCCTCATTAGAGTGTTAGAATATTATCTTTTTGCAAGCAAGTTGTCATTTTAGACCCACAAAAGGTGGAGAGTTTTATATAATTATTCTCACATATTATTATTTTCTTTCTCTTTGCACGAAGGGATCGCATTTCTTGTTATTTGTCTGTAATATCAAAGGGGAATGCCAGCCCTCTTCATGTAATTTATTTCTTTATTAATTTTCCTTCTATATTTATATATAAATAAACAGGTTTTTTTTTTTTTTTTTTTAATGAGAATATAAGTAGACTGGCTTGACTTATGTACATACACGTATGTGTATATATAATAAGCAACTCTTGGTTTTCGAGACACAAAACTATATGAACATAAATTTACATATAAAATTGTACAAATATATTGTTCGGCGTGACACATGAACAAAGATGACATTATGGACAATAATCACTATGTAATAACGTATTACCGTTGGTTTATTTTTTTTAAAGGAGAATGTTAAAATGTGTATTATATTTAAATTAAATAATATTTTTTACCTTGTTTTCTCAGATTCCTATAAATCTTTTTATAGTTTGCAAAACGTCACATAACTGTAATTATTTGGTATTGATAACGAATTTCTGTTTAAACTGTCAGATTAAAAATGAAGGGTTCCAGATCGTCTTTGTATAGAAACAAAAATAGATACAACAACATTGACGATCTAATTAATAATTAAAAAATGAAAAATATTAGTACAAAAAAAACCTCGGCTTAAGATTTTCGTACCGGAAAGAGGCATTCGTTATTTTAGCATTCTTCTTCTCATTTTAGGCATTTTTTATATTTTCTTAAAGAAAAAAAGAAAGAGATAGAGGAAAAACGAGATTTTACAGGTGTGTTTAGAATGAATTTTAAAATGATTTTATTTTTAATAAAAAATAAAAATGAGATTATTTTAAGAATTATTTTAGACCGATTCTAAAATTAAATTTAGTTAATTTTTTAATAGATTATTTTGAGTATAATAAAAAAATAAAATCGTGTTTATTAATTAATATATTATAATATTATTAATAAATACTAAAAATAAAAATAAAAATGTAAAAATAATTTTCAATTGTTTTTCAATTTTTTCATAAAAATCATTCTCACTATTTTTATTTTTAAAATATTTATTAAATAAACGTCATTTTATTTTTATTTTTATTTCTTAAAATCCGTGTAAAATTATTTTTAAAACGGTTCTAAACACACACTCTATATATATATATATATATATTTTTTTTTAATAATCGGAAAAACGTGATTTTCCTGTTGGTATCAGCGTCGCTCACGGTTTTTACGGTTGCACCTACCTTATTTTCATTCTTATTACCAAATATACCCTTCTCAATTCAGGTGGGTTGGGCTCCTATTACAATTGCCCACAGAATGCCCAACAAACACAATGCCTCTGTTTTTGGTCGAGTCTTTCGGCCAATTACTCAAATATCCTCGCTATTGAATCTCAGAAAAAGAAAGTTAGGAAGTGAAAGAGTAAATTGCATTATTGTACATAACTTTCAATTTTAATCACCTTAAATTTTTAATTTTATCAAATTATACATGAACTTTAAAATTAATAGCAACTAAAGTTTAATAGCTAACTAGAGTTATTAAATTGACCGTTTGGAGCACGATAATTGCATATTAAAAATAAAACTCATCATTTTTCAAATTAAATTATTTGTGAATTTTTTTATCTCAAATTATTAATTTGATTACGTCTATCAGCTATTAAACTTAGTTGTTATTAGTTTGAAAGTCAATTAGGCAAAATTATATTTTAAGTTGTATTATATAAAAAGTAAAAATTCATGGTGCCAACAATGTAGTTTATTTATAAAAAAAAAAAAATACTCGAATTTTTATTTATTTATTGTTGTCCTACTCTGGGCTCACCTGGCTATATTTTCGTTGGTTATGAAAAGATTTAAAAAATTAAAAAAACAAAAGGGTAAAAGAGTAAAATTGCTAAAGCCCACATAGGGGAGGGCGTGAACTCCGAGGTTAAACTCTCGTATTAAAACCCTAATACCAATCGTGTCTTAACGCAGCGATAGACTCTCTCATTCATTCTTTCTCAATCAAAATCCCAAAAATCTTTCGAAATCTCTCCGACAATGTCTGCTTACAAGGGCAAATACTATGGTAATCTCCTCAATCCCCTTTCAATTCCTTCGTTTTTTTCACTTTCGATTCGTTGTTACGCTGTATTTTCTCGATATTTTCTTTGTGCGTTGCGTAGATCTGCGTTTCTCACCTAAACTTATAGCCTTTGTTTTGGATCTGAGCTTTCTTTTTCGTACTGAAATAGGATCTGATTTTGACCGGGTTTTATTGATTTTTACATTGCAAATCTGATTTTTTGTGTGCTATTGATGCGTATTTGTTGGAAATCGGTTTTAGTTTTGATTTTTATCCGAATTCGATTATGTATCTGATTATAATCTCTGTTGATTCTTGATCTCTGCCCTTGAGTTGATGTGGAAATTGATTTCTTTTTCCTTGATTTGGAAGATCGATAGTAGCAATATTTTAGGAGTTAAAAAAAAACCCGAGCTTTAGGGGGAAAAAAAAAACTTTTGGAACCTTTAAGCCATTATTATATTCTCCTTTTCATTCTATATATCATGCATGTATGTATATATGTATGTATATGCGTGTACTATATATATATATATATTGTGGGTCTGTGAGTTTTTAATCCTCTGTTGTTTTTTTTTTAAATTGGGTGCTTTTGTGATATTTCTGCTTAAAATGTAGTGATTCTTTTATTGGTTTGGGTGCTGTAGATGAGCTTATTGCCAACGCTGCTTACATTGGAACCCCTGGAAAGGGTATCCTTGCGGCTGACGAGTCAACTGGCACAATCGGAAAGCGTCTCTCGAGCATCAATGTAGAGAATGTCGAGTCAAACAGGCGTGCTCTGCGTGAGCTCCTTTTCACCGCCCCTGGTGCCCTCCAATACCTCAGTGGAGTAATCCTTTTTGAGGAAACCCTTTACCAATCTACAGCCGCTGGTATTGTTCTTAAACTTTTCTTGAATAAAAGGAATTTGACAATTTTTTGCAAATCGATATGTATATTTGTGTATATTTTATCGGATTATTGTTGCCCTTGTGCCTGTCTAGAATAATAGACACTCTTATTATGCAATCTAGGAATGTACAATGAAGGGATAGTAGATTAGGATAATGGCCCGTATATGGTGCTTATATTTATAACATGAAAGTTCATTGTAATGCAGGAAAGCCTTTTGTTGAGGTCTTGAAGGAAGGTGGAGTCCTTCCCGGCATCAAGGTCGACAAGGGTACTGTTGAACTCGCCGGAACAAACGGCGAGACCACCACCCAGGGTCTTGATGGCCTTGCTCAGCGCTGTCAGAAGTACTATGAAGCTGGTGCCCGTTTCGCCAAGTGGCGTGCTGTGCTCAATATTGGCTCCAACGAGCCGTCTCAGCTGGCCATCAATGAGAATGCCAATGGCTTGGCGAGATACGCCATCATTTGCCAAGAAAATGGTCTTGTCCCAATTGTTGAGCCTGAGATCCTTGTTGATGGACCCCATGACATTAGCAAGTGTGCTGAGGTGACCGAACGTGTTCTCGCTGCTGTCTACAAGGCCTTGAACGACCACCATGTCCTCCTTGAGGGAACTCTTTTAAAGCCCAACATGGTCACTCCTGGATCAGATTCCAAAAAGGTTGCACCCGAGGTGGTCGCTGAGTACACTGTCCGTGCCCTGCAGCGCACCATGCCAGCTGCGGTGCCCGCTGTTGTGTTCCTGTCTGGTGGACAGAGTGAAGAGGAGGCTACCCTCAACCTGAATGCCATGAACAAGCTCCAGGGAAAGAAGCCATGGACTCTTACCTTCTCCTTTGGACGTGCTCTTCAACAGAGCACCCTCAAGGCTTGGGCAGGAAAGGAGGAGAATATTCCCAAGGCCCAGGCTGCTTTGCTCACCAGGTGCAAGGCCAACTCAGAGGCGACCCTCGGAACCTACAAGGGCAATGCCACCCTTGCCGAGGGTGCCGCCGAAAGCCTCCATGTTAAGGACTACAAGTACTGAGCATGAAGTTTTTCATTGGCAAAAAGAACTGTGAGGCATTATTTCCTGTTTTTCCTTTCGTGTATGAGGCCCAGGCTGTCAAAATCCTTGGGGTTCATTTTTAAATTTTCTGTTTTGGGTAGATTGATTAAGCTTGAATAGCTTTTTTCATGGCGAGATTGAGAGGGTTTTCTTTATTTTTATCTTTGAGAACAATTTCTCATTATTTTTCTTTGATAAGAGGCTGAGTACAGGAGTCACTTGGCTCTGTAAGTTGTCGAGGATTTGTTCTTTAATAATTTATAACCCTTTTTCCAATTATTTAAATTTTAAACTCTTAATCGGTTGCTACTATTAATTGGTATTTTTTTTCTTTTAGGATTTCTTTTTCTTTTTTGGCTTGAACCAATTGAAGCAACTCATAATTATCTCTAGCGGCGATCCAAATTATATTTCTTTACAGGAAATTTGTACTCTGGATATTTAAAAACGCATTTTAAGTGATGTTTTATAGACCAATTTCGTTATGCTCCATCTGTGTTGTCTAATTTCAGATTAGCATTTGAATAGAAACAATAATAAAAAAAGAAGAGAAATACTGTTCAGAAATGAATTTCTTCGGCATTAATTTATAAAAGAAAGAATAGCTAAACTCATCAAAAGAAATAATTTTTTGCTCTAAAAGAGAAGTAATTTATCTCCAAACACACCTTGGTTTCAATCACATAAACTCTTACAATAATAGCATTAACTGAAGAAAAATTCTTCAAGAAATCAATTTGACTGAAAAATAACACTTTCTTTTTTTATTTTTTCAAGTAATTTATCTCAAACATATTCTTTTCTTTTTCATATTTTTTTTAGTCTTCTTTTCTTATTTTCTTCGACATTCTCAACTTCTAATCAAGATCTAAAACACCAATTTTACAAAGAAAAACGTCTTTTTGCTCATTGCGGGAGCTGAGCGTCATGTGAAGAGTCTCGTGCTAATAGAGATTGAAGATGGGTGCAATGAGAGCTAAGTGTTAGTGGTAGGGCAGATTTGTTTGAAGCGGCAGGAGCAAGTGGCGCGACGGTGGGATTTCTTCACGAGAGGACTAGCCTGATGCGAGGTCTTCACCGGATGGAGGGAAACCTAGATTTGGACGATTGGAGGAGGTGGTGGGTCGCAATCCGCCATTTGCGACTAGACGATCCCCGATGTGGGCTGGGCTCTTGCTATGGCGTCTCCAACATTTTTTTTTTCAAATTCGTTTTTGTTTTTTTATTTTGTATATTTTTCCTTTCTGTATTTCAAAAAAAAAAAAAAAGAAACTAGAAGAATGATCTTTGTCGGTGCCAGAGATGAGTTGAGGATCTGTGTTTAATTTAATTATTTCCTGCCATATCACCAAAATTTGTTACGAATATAGACAAAATTAGACGAAAGGGGTATTTTGAATCTTTTTCTATAGATCATGGGGCATCTTGAAACATTTTAAAAATTTAAGAGGCACTTTGAAACAAGGTACATATATTGAGGGCTACTTATGAAAATAATTCTATCAATAATGGTCAATAATACACGAACAAGCTAATCTATATGAAGGAGTTTACATCAATTATATATGTTTCTCAAAGTCGATTGATTTGGATATCAAGAATGTTCAATAATACATTAACAAGCTAATATACATAAAGTGTTTTAATAGTCATGTTTTTATCGGTGGTTATCGTCGAATTAATATTTTACGTTTAAAATAATAGTGCTCATCAAGGTTCTGTTCATTTCATCGATTCGAGTTTAAAATTTAAATTTTATTACAGTAAAAAGCTCTAAAAAACAGTCACAGTTAATTTTTTTGCTATAATAAAAAATTCTCACATAAAGTCACATCTCAACTCAAATCAGCGAACTAAACACGCCTCAATCATACTTATATATATACATACATGTATTATATTTATATTGTATACCTCACGTGATTGCAGGTAGCCCTCTCGAGACTCCAAAAGTTAGATGCGAGAGTTTTAGGGCAGTGTAATGATAAAAGAGGAATATACTTTAGAATATTCCGATGCCTAAACAGGCAATGTAATCGTCATTTTATAAAATCTTGTTATTCGCGTTTTGTATCTGCGTTGGATCCACGCTTAATGTTGACCGTTAGTTGCAAAGCTACCGTCTAATAGACTAGTGCTCTTTGATTCTTCAGAAAACTTGGACAACAAACCAGGAATAATTTGGGGGTAGGTGGCGACAACAAATTGGCCCCGTTCATTTCGCCGATTCGAGTTTAGAATTTGAGTTTTGTTACAGTAAAAAGCTCTCAGAAACAGTCACATTTAACTTTTTTGCTACAGTAAAAAGCTCTCACACAAAATTACATCTCAACTCGAATTACAAACTCGAATCAGCAAAGTAAACGAGCCTATATCATCAAGTTAAAGTTTGTAAGGCCCGTTCACTACACCAATTCGAGTTTAGAATTTGAGTTTTGCTACAGTAAAAAATTATCAAAAACAGTCACATTTAATTTTTTTACTACAGTAAAAAGCTCTCACATAAAATCAAATCTCAACTCGAATTACAAACTCGAATCAGCGTAGTGAACGGGCCTTAAGATATTTATAACAATTTTGGGGTCCTAATTTATTAATTTCTGTAAGAGACATGCTATTAGTGGCAACGACACTTTCCACTATGAAGCACTTAAGGGTGTAGACACATTTAATTTGGACAATAATATACTTAAGGGTGTTTGTAAAATCCGTTAATCAGTTCAATCCATGTAACCAATTCAATACGTCGCATTGGACGCATTGGAAATTGTTTGGATTGGTAATAATTGAGAAAATCTCAATTGAAGATTTTAAATTGGTTCAAAGATTGAGTATTTCTTTATCCACGAAATATACAAGTTATAACATGTTTATTTTAATTTTCAATGGTGCAAAAATGAACCTTTTATAGTCCTTAAAATACTAAGGGTGTGTTCGGCTTCTTAAAAAACTCAAAAAAAGATAACTCGAGTTCTAACTTTATTCAAATTCATGTTTTTTTAAGTTTGAACTCGAGTTTAAACTCAAGTTTGAACTCGAGTTTGGGACTAAAACTCGAGTTCAAGTGTCCCCTTCAACTCGAGTTCAGAAACTCGAACTCAAATTAATGAATAGTATTTTTTATTTTTAAAAATGTTATAACTTTTTCGTTTTAATCCTGATTGAGATGATTTTTTTATATGCATTGACAATGAAAAGACGAATAAAACCCCACCCATACACCCTATTAAAATTTTTCATCACCATTGAGTTTTTATTAAAATACTATATAAATACAAATTTAAGTTTTGACTCATTCAAACACAAACTCAAAAAAAGATTTCTATCTCAAACCATAACTCAAATGTACACAACCAAACATAAACTTAAGTTACAACTTCAACTCAAGTTATAACTCAAATTCAACTCAAAAACTACATTTAAGTCACACTCCAAAAGAACATACCCTAAATTATAGAAATAAACTTACACAAAATCTAATCTGTGGACCGTTAATTTTAAATTGGATTGGATTAGACAGGATGAGAGAATTTTTAGATTTGTAACGAATAGAGATATTTTTTATCCTGTAATTAGATTGCAGATTGGCTCTTAATTCGTGGAATTCAATTTGTAAACACCATCTTTATGTCTTATAAGGTGGCATGAGCATCCAAAAATGACGGATTTCATGCATTTCTGTTTCTCTTTATTTAAAAAGAAAGAAAATAAATAAATAAAAAGCTTGCGGGTGATCTTAAGGATGCCAATCTCAAATCGGTGTTTATAATTATGTGTGTAGATCATATTGTTTCGATTGGTTGAATATAATGTATAACTAATAATATTATGTGTGTTTGACTTACGAGTAAATGAGGTGGTGGGTGAGAAAGATCCAACATCAAGCATGTAGTATGACTTCATTGCATTATTTCAAGAGCTAAAATACGATGCAGGGTTCAGAAATATTGCATGTATATACTTTTGGAGAACTGCACTAATGGCATTGCATTGTAAGAAAATGTATAATATATAAGAACTTTACCAAAAAAAAATATAAAACGTATTATAAATTAAATGGAGATACTAATTTTGTGTTGGATTCTTGGTGATGTGCATTTACTTTATTAAGTAAATGAAATAATTAGAGGAGACATTTGCTGGGGAGTCCATTCAATCATGTTCTGCTTGTGGTAGAGGTAGAATATATTAAAGCGAGAGTACATTGGATATAGAGTCTTCTTTTTTTTTTTTTTTTTTTTTTTTTTTTTTTTTTTTTAATGTAATCAGCAAAAAAAAAAATTGCTTCCAAAAAGTCAAATGCATGTTTTTTTTTTTTTTTTTAAGTAATCAGCAAAAAAAAAAATTGCTTCCAGAAAGTCAAATGCTTGAATTAGAAAAAAAAAAAAAAAAGGATTGAAGCCTTGAACCATGCCATCAAGAGTCATTCAAAATTTTCTGCAACAAGAGTGGATGTTTCTGACTTCTTTATTTTTAATAATTACAGTATATTAACAATCTATAACGTAATGCAAGCATAAATTTGTATGAAAAATATACAAACAATGTTATAAGGCTCTAATAGTGCCATTCATTAATAGAATATTTTACAGTGTAAAATTTATAAACGAGATTTATATTTTATTAGTGATGATATTTAATAAAAGTATTGCTTTAAAACAACAGGTGCAAGTGAGGACACAAAGATATAAGAAATAAAGTAAAGGAAATATTAGCAGGTGAAAAAAAGGTAAACCATCCAAGCTTAACATTCTGATACAAGAGTGGGGACAAAACCAACAATAAATAATAATAATAAAAAAAAAAACTAAAAGTTCAATATCTTGAAAACCTAACCTAATTTTTGTCCAATATTGCCTACCAAGTACCAACCAAACCCTGGGTCGCCTTCGGGATTTGGTTGGCTGGTTTTATTTTTTTCACTTTTTGCTATTTAATTTTTTCCTTTTTATTCAAGTTTTTTTTATAATCAATTTTATTGGTGTTTTTAAAATTTTAAGGTCATTTTTATATTTTGCTTTTTAAATTTTTAAAATTTCCACTTTTTAAATGTTAAATTTGTCTCACTTAAGTCTTTTTTGTAAGAATTGCAGTTAAAATCAGATGAAAAAAAATTTAAGTATGATTATGTGGTATTTATCTGTTTATTTTTAATAAAAGTTTTTTAAAAAATACTATGTGACTGCATTATTATTTTTTTATTATAATAAAAGAGGTTAAGTGAGAGTTAAGAAACGTAAATTGAGAGTTTTTAAAATTTATGGAACAAACTTAAAATGATTCTAAAATTCAAATGCATTAAGTGACAATAATCTTTTTTTATTCTAAAAAATATTTAATATGCAGTAATCTTTAGATGAGAATAAAATTTAATACAAGAATTACAATTTTTACATAAATCCCATAAGACTTTAAAGTAAATCCCACAAGACTTTACCTCAAATTAGAGTAATCTCATATTTATGGGAATCTCAGCAAATACCCAAAATCATAGCCCGCGCACACCACCACGACCATAGATCGTGACCTGCCCAACCATCACAAACCTGCAGACCCATCTCCCCATTGCTTAGCTGTCGGCTGCCGGCCATCGCCTCCTCACCCCCATGGCTATTGTCGCCGAGAAAGACCACTATCATAGGCCCTCTTCCATCTCAGCCCCTCCGTTCCATCTCGCCAACCATCGCATGGCCCGTCTCAACCCCCCTCCATTGCAGCTTGCCCCAACCGTCGCAGACCTTCAGCGTCGGGGTTCCCACTGTTGCAGCCCTTCACCGTCGTAGGACCTCGATTGGAGCCTTCACCGTCGCCGTATTGCAACGCCCCCTGATAGAATCATTCAGATTTAAGTCTCGTTTGGTTGGAGGATTCGTTATCTGATTCGAATCATGGTTCATGGTTCGCTACAGTATTTTCTCTCACAAAAAACACACGTAAATCAAAAATGGTTTTAATCTCATGATTCTAATCTATGAACCAAATTGGCTATTAGTCTGAGATTGAAAGGAAGGAGAGAGAGAGAGAGAGTAGAGCTCGTTCAGACCTGGTTCGAGAATAGAAAAAGAGAGAGAGAGAATATAAGAGCGTTTTTTTTTTTTTTTTTTTGTGATTTTTTTACTCAATATTTGTTTCATTCTTTATTTAAATTTAAAAATTGTTAAGATTTTTTTTAACTGCAGTTTAAATTTATTCCTTAAAAAAAATTATTCCTTAAACTAATAAGATTTTTAGTATGTTTTTAGGATAATAATTTCTAGTATTATTAAATTAGATAGGGCCTGTTTATTTGTATTTTTTGAGTTAGGTTGACTTGAGTTTATATCTTGATTTAAGTTAATGTGTATTTGAGTATGGTTTGAGTTGAGACTCTAATTTGAGTTTGTGTTTGGATGTGTACATTTTGAGTTATGATTTGAATTGACAATCTATTTGTGTTTAGGTGGGTCAAAACTTAAATTTGTATTTAGATAATATTTTAATAAAAACTCAATGGTGATGAAAAATTTTAATTAGGGCTATTCATGGGTTGAGTTGGTGCAGAGTAGAGCTTTTTCTTCCGTCGTCCTAAAGGGTGCGGGTTGCACATATTTGGCCCCAACGATATTAGAAAAATTTCACAACCCAATGATGTTTGGATTAAGGCGGTGTGAGATGGGTTGGGTGGTCGGTTTCAACATTCAAAGAATCAAAAACTCAAAATTCAATCCAACATTTAAAGTTCATCAAATAGAAATAATAACTCCAATATTCAAACAGATAGAAATTCAAAGTTCAATCTAACATCAAACATGAAGTAAAATAGTCCATCTAACATCAAACATAAAGCAAACAATAATTAGTCTACACTCATAAATTAGTCTAAACATAAAGCAAACATAGAGGTTTAATTCAAACATGAAAAAATTAGAGGGTAGAAATGAGTTACATGCCTAGAGTTAGATATTAGAGGAGGCAAATTAGAGCGTGGGTTGAATTGAGGTGTGCGGGCCATTATAAGCCCAACCTACACCGCGCCTCAAAACTTCAGGCCAGACATTAAATGGGTTGAAAAAATAAATTTAATACTAGAAATTACATTTTTCGGATTGGGTTAGGATGGGTGGGTTGGGCCTGCGGGTTTATGAACATCCTTAATTTTAATAGGGTATATGGGTGAGATTTTATTTATCTTTTCACTGTGAACACATATAAAAAAATCATCTAAATTGAAATTAAAACGAAAAAATTATGGTGTTTTTAAGAATAGAAAAAATACTGTTAATTAATTTAAGTTTGAGTTTAGAAACTTGAGTTGAAAGGAGAACTTAAACTGAGATTTTAACCGCAAACTCAAGTTAAAACTCAAATTTAAACTCAAAGTTTATAAAATAATATGAACTTAAATAAAATTATAATTTAAGTTCAAATTTTTTTTTGAATTTGAGTGCAAATGAAAAGTCCACTGTACCAACAGAACATAGTAAAATAACGTGTTTAGAAATATGAGAAAAAATTATTATATATAACTAAACGTGCTAATACATATTTTCTGATAATTATATTACTTTTAATCACCTTTTCAGTTATATAATTCGCATACCAAACGCGCCTTACTTTTTGAGGAAAACAAAAGCAAAGTTTTGATCCTTCCGACCCAAAGGATTACCACGGACAGCAGTTGGTTTTGGCCTTTTGGGAACTTTCCAGGAGCTCCATCTGCCCTTTTCTCTTAATTTCCAGTTCTAGCCTTGTTTGTTGGGCCCATAAATATTCCTTGAAACGTTAATAATAATTATGACAAAATTTCATATTTGAAGTTAGAAATTAACAAAAATTAGGAAAAGATTACAAAACTCATGAAATAATTATAATATATGATAAAATTTATATTTTTATTTAAAATTTTGCAAAATTTTAAAAATATTATAAATATCTCAAAATAACATAATAATTATTAATTATCAAAATATTTCAAATATTAATAATAACATAATAATTATTAATTATATAATTATATAATAATTATTTTACAGATATTAAGTTTTATTATTTTTATGATATGTCAAAAATTTCTTAATATTTCAATTTTGCTGTGTAAAGAGTCCCTAATTATGAAAAGAGATTATTTTTTTAATTGTATAAGGATAGGCCATGGTAGGGGCAAAAAGGTAAAAAGAAGAAAAGAAAACCGCTCGTGATCAAAAGCCCAACGGCGGTGTAAAAGTCAGATTACGTGGGAAAAACGCCAAGCCTATCTTATATATCAGATTCCACGAATACTTCGCCTTCCTTTCTCTCTCTCTTCAATTCTACACATTTCTACTCTCTCTCTCTCTAACCCTTCCTACTTCCTCTCTCTAAACCCTCCTTCGTGATCAAACATGTCTGCCTTCAAGAGCAAATACCAAGGTAATCCACCCTAGATCTATGGCTTCTTTTACTTTTTCGTTTACTTCGGGTTAGAATTTGTTAATCTGTTGATTTTAGCGAATTGCTCTGATCTCTTTTCTGTTCACTTCTGTTACTTGTAATTCTGATCTCGAATTATGGCGTCTCTGGTTTGTGAAATTGATTTTGCGTTTTTTTTTTTTGAGTAATTAAGAGCTCTTTTCTGGTGCTCAATTATTGCGGTTTTTTTTTTTTTTTTTTTTAAATTTTTTTCCCGTTCTTTCAGATATAAAATTCTTTTTTTTTTATTGCTTTAATTATTCTTTCTGGTTTTTGTCACTTTAGTATCCGAAACACTGGATCTGTATGTAATTTATTTATTTGTTTATCTCTGTCTGTGTTTGTTTGTGGGTGCGGATCCTGAGTTTTTGTTTTGTTTTGTTTTTTTAAATATTCATATCTTGCTGACCAATAAAAAATAAAGAAAAGCACACAAACTAAAAATTCGTACTTTTTTTTTTTGAGGAAAAAATTCGGACTAGAAGATTCACAACACAAGCTTAGTTTTTTGATCTGGGAATACACAAATAACAAATTAATCCGGTTGTAGAAATAAACTTTTGATTTGTATGTTTTGTTTCAGTGATGAAGATATGCAAGCTGTAAAATTGCTTTGGTTTTACTCATGGATTTATTTTTATTCGAATAAAAAATGACCTTTAGAAATTTTGTGTTATTTTTCTGTTCGACATCAGATCCTTCTTGGGGCTTCATTAGTGGAGCAGATCTAATCTTTCGTGTGTGTGTGTGTGTTTTTTTTTTTTTTTTTTTTTTTTTTTTTTTTAGTAATGCTCTTTTGAACTAGCAAGAGGGTAATCTGTTTGTGTTCATTTTTACTTGTATTGGAAAATGTCTCTTGTTTATTGTGAAGTTCAATAGTACATAAATCCGAAGTCATTCTGGATAGCGAAATACCTTATGTAAATTGAACTTATTGATGGATGGTTCTAGATTCTTCCATTGTATAGTAATATTACATTCTTTCATAGTCCGTGCCTTTTTCTTGTCATTACTGGAATTTATATTAGTATTCTGATTGGAAACTCTTAATTTTTCTGGTTTTGCAAAAAGAAACAATTCACATTTTGTATAGTTCAAAACTCTTGTGTACTCCAACATTTGGTCTTCTCTGCCTCCTATCCAGTTATGTTATTGTTATAACCATTCATGTCATTGACCCACCGTTTGCATGTTATTTATTCAGAATTTGTGATTGACAAAAGATTAATGTACAAGTATGTAATGAGCAATGACTAAAGATAAATTGGATCTTTTTCTTGGCCTTTGCGGGCTCATTGTGTTCTGTACTAGTTCCTTCGTTATCTTTACTGGTGAGAATCTATGATTGTAAATTTTGTTCCCTTTTATCTAATCTTTTTGCCTTGCAGATGAGCTCATTGCTAATGCTGCTTACATTGGAACCCCTGGGAAGGGTATCCTTGCTGCTGATGAGTCAACTGGCACAATTGGAAAGCGTCTCTCAAGCATCAATGTAGAGAATGTCGAGTCAAACAGGCGTGCTCTGCGTGAGCTCCTCTTCACGACTCCTGGAGCCCTGCAATACCTCAGTGGAGTTATTCTATTCGAGGAAACCCTTTACCAATCTACAGCTGCTGGTAATTTTTTTAGGTGCTTTGGAAATTTGTTCAGTTTTCTTTTTAATATTTCCTCTCTTGGGAAGAAAATTCAGCGGCATCTTCATAATGGTGATTTTGACTTTTGTTCATTGTTAACAGTTTAGAATGGTGTATATAATCAAAAGAACCTTCGGTTGTATGCAATATTCACTGACTTCTTAACCAGAAATGAATGTTCTCTTTTAAACAGTGTTTTTTTACCTTGTTTAATATTCCTTTCAGGCAAGCCGTTTGTTGAAGTTTTGAAGGCAGGTGGCGTCCTCCCAGGAATCAAGGTTGACAAGGGTACTGTTGAGCTTGCTGGCACCAATGGTGAGACCACAACCCAAGGTCTTGATGGCCTTGGCCAACGTTGCCATAAATACTATGAAGCTGGTGCTCGGTTTGCCAAGTGGCGTGCTGTTCTCAATATTGGCCCCAACGAGCCTTCTCAGTTGGCCATCAACGAAAATGCAAATGGTCTAGCTCGCTATGCTGTTATTTGCCAGGAGAACGGTCTTGTTCCCATTGTTGAGCCCGAGATCCTTGTTGATGGACCCCATGACATCGAGAAGTGCGCTGAGGTGACCGAACGCGTTCTTGCTGCCGTCTACAAGGCCTTGAACGACCATCATGTCCTTCTTGAGGGAACCCTTTTGAAACCCAACATGGTTACCCCCGGATCAGAAGCCAAAAAGGTTGCACCAGAGGTGATTGCTGAGCACACAGTCCGTGCCCTGCAACGTACCGTACCCGCAGCTGTTCCGGCTATTGTGTTCCTGTCCGGTGGGCAGAGCGAGGAGGAGGCCACCCTGAACCTCAACGCCATGAACAAGCTCAAGGGAAAGAAGCCGTGGTCGCTTTCCTTCTCCTTCGGACGGGCACTCCAGCAGAGCACACTCAAGGCATGGGCAGGAAAGGAGGAAAATATTCCCAAGGCCCAGGCTGCTCTCCTCACCAGGGCCAAGGCCAACTCAGAGGCGACCCTCGGAACTTACAAGGGTGACGCCACTCTTGCTGAGGGTGCTGCCGAAAGCCTTCATGTCAAGGACTACAAGTACTAAAGAAACTTGGCTGTTGTACCTCCTTTCGGGTTTCTTTTTTGACGAGTACATTTTTGTTGGTGTACCGATACATACCCTCGCTGTGGTATATGGCATTAGGGTTGAGACTTGAGACTTTAAAAAACTCTTTTTCCTGATTTCGAGTTGTAGAGGGATGTTGGTGTTAATAAGCTTTGAAGTACCTTTTATTATGGTGTGAGTTTGCCTAAGGGTATTTTGATTTTTGTTTGGATACTGCAATATCTTTGTTTTCTTCTCAAAAACTTTCATTTTGTGAGTTAACAAAGCATCTCCATGAAAGGCGATGACCCTGTTTTACAAGCACTTTTTTTTCCTCATTCCTGTTTTATCAAATTTGTATTCCTTTAGGTCTCGTTCATTTTACCGATTCGAGTTTTCAGTTTTAAGTTTTTACAGTAAAAAATTCTTAAAAGATATCACATCTAACTTTTGAAAAGCTCTTTGAAAATGTGAATTCTCCTAATCGAATTGGTTGCCGAGTTAAGCATGAACATTCTCACCTTCTAGCTGCAAGAATAGACGTATCCCTTCTCCTCTTGGATGCTATATTATTGTTTAGGAATAATGCTGTATAGGGTTCATCTTTTATTATTGATGGTGATTCTAAGCTATCTTTTTAAAATTTATTTTTAAATTTCTGTTTACAGTGGGTTGATTAAGGTTGAATAGCTTATTTCATGGTGAGTTTGAAAGGCCTTTTCTTTAGTTTTAGCTTTGAAAAAAATTTCTCATTATTTTTCTCTGTTAAGCGTCGAGTACAAGAGTCATTTGGCTTTGTAAGTTATCGAGAATTTGTTCCTAAATAATTTTTAGCCTCTTTTCCAACTATTTAAGCTCGTATTTTTTTTCCCAATTATGTCAAGCTCCTATTTAGTTTCTATTCTGCGTACATTTTTTTATTTTTATTTTTATTTTTTCAAGCTCCTGTAACGATATTTCATTTTAGAGTTGATGTTCACTCCACCTACGTAGACCAAGGACTCAAAACAACCGGCTAATTTTGGTTTTTCAACGGGCGTTCCAACTTATTTAATAGATTTAAATATCAAAGTAAGAAAAAATTAGTTAAAAAGATATTTTAATTTTTTAAATAATGTGAGATAATTTAATTGATTAGACACTATTCTTAACATTAAAATTAGACATTTGATGTAAATACTATTTTAGGCAGCGAAATTAAACAGCAGACAAATCACAATTTCTCACACATCGACTAATTATGCTTCTAAAAGTTGTTAATTCGAATGAATATTAATACTGATCAATAATATGTGAGCAAGGCTAAGACCCAAAGATTTAATATAGCTCCAGTGAAAAAAAAGAAACAATAATGATAAAATAGGAATAAACTTTACAAGGCTAAATAGGCAATGCAATTGTCATTTAGGGAAGGATATCACAATTATTTTAGGGTTATAATTATTTTTTTTTGTAAAAGACAAGCTATTGTTGCCACTTTCCACTTTAAAGCAATTAACAATGGTCACACTGCAGTAATAAGGATATCTTTCCTTCCTTCTTCTCTTTGCGGAATGTTCTCAGGTTTAATCTTAATAGCTTTAATATAATTAAGTCTTGTCCGACCATTAGACTGTGTGGTGTCGAACCCATGATGATTTGCTTGAAATTGAGTTCATCCTTCAATAGAATTAGGTCAAGCATTCTTCCATTTCATTGATGAAGCTAAGGATTTTTGATATAGATGATGTCCAGGGTAGCGGATTTAAGTACAGATCAATGGAGATTACCGTCCTCATTCAAATTTGTTTTTTTTAAAAAAATTACTTTTAAAAATTTTAAAATTTTACACTTAAACCCTCACTGAAATAATATATGCCTCACTAAAATAAATATATTTTTTTATATTCCCTACTAAAGATAATTTATTAAAAAAAATTTAATATACGCCTCACTAAAATGAAAGGCTGGCTCCACCACTGGATATGAGATGAGGAGCAGAATAACATCAATAATCAATTTTTAGATTAAAAAAATCAGCAATGAACCATTTATGATGTAAATTCTGAAAGTAGATGCATCGAATAAGGCAAACCACATCGAATAAGGCAAACCATATATGACTTGTTTAAGGTCTTTGTGAGTCCTATAAGGTGGTATGAGCAGCCTATAACGACAGATTTCATGCATTTCTATTTCTCTTTATTTATTTTTTTTAAAACCAGAAAAAAAAAAAAAGATTGTGCGTGATCAAACGGATGCAAATCTCAAGTCGATCGTTGTTTAATGATTATAATTATGTATGTAGATCTTATTATTTTGATTGGTTGAATATAATGTATAACTAATCTTATAATTATGTTTGACTTAAATGAGGTGATGGGTGACAAGGATCCGACATGAAGGATGTACTGTGACTTCATTGCATTATTAATTCAAGAACTAAATTGAATATAATGCCGGATTCAGAAATATTATAAAATATATACTTTTGGCGATCTGCGACAGATTTTGATGATGGAGTTTATGTTTGTCATTTCGTCAAGAGTGAGAGTCCTCAATCTTTAAAAACCCATGAAACTGAGTTAAATTGTGTATTTTGATGATGGAGTTTAATTTTTGATGATCATTAAACTTATTTTCTAGTTGTTTGATGTTTGTTTACTATATGTTTGAAAAAATAATCATGAGTAAATTTTTGTGACCAACCGCCAAGTTTCTGTTTTTTTTTTCAGTTATTTATTAATATTTTTGTGTTAGTTTATATTTTTCTCTTAAAATAGACATCTTAAACTATAAGTTGGATTTTAAATTACTCAAAAATGATTTTTCTAGAATTAGTTATGATTTTTACAATTTTAAAAGCTTCTAATTGGTTGTTTGGGAGTCACCATACACCACAACGAATAAAAATTTAGTTGGGTTAAAAATAAAATAAAATAATAAAAAAAGAGAGTATATCGATTATTTCAAAACATATTAAACCCATTCTCTCCTTTTTCTCTTTCACGCTCTTTTCCATACTCTCTTTTTTAGAAAAACAAAGAATCTCGTAATTGTGTAGAAGAGCCATAAAAAACCCACCAAATACATTCAAAACTCTAATTTTCCATCAAAATCATTCTCCCAACTCATAGTACTAACACGCGTCATCATTTTTTTGAGTTGGAGATGATTTTTGAGCCCTAGAAAGCTCTCAAAAATTGGGTTCAAGCCCTAATCCGAGAATAAATGTTTCTAAATCGCTTTTAGTAAGTTTTCCTCTCCAATACTTATTCATTGACCAATTTCTTTTATTGGGTGAGTTCTGATCTATTTTGAATGATTAGGCATGATATCTAACACCTCCAACTCTACTATTTAAGCCAAACATGTTTTCCCAATCCAAGCCACGAGTTCATCATCAAAGTGAAGCCAAATTTTGTCATTTCTTCAAGAGTGAGAGTCCTCAACCTTTAAAAACCCATGAATTTGAGTTAAATTGTGTATTTTGATGATGGAGTTTAATTTTGGATGATCATTAAGCTTATTTTCTAGTTGTTTGAAGTTTGCTTGCTATATGTTTGACAAAATTATCATGAGTAAGTTTTTGTGACCAACTGTGAAGTTTCTGTTTTTTTTTTTTTCGGTTATTTATATATATGTTTGTCTTAGTTTATATTTTTTTCTTAAAATAGAGATCTTAAACTATAAGTTGGATTTTGAATTACTGAAAAATGATTTTTGTAGAATTAGTTATGATTTTTACAATTTCGAAAGCTTCTGCTTAGTTGTTTGGGAGTCACTATACACCACAACTAATAGAAATTTAGTTGGGTTAAAAATAAAATAAAATAATAAAAAAAGAATATATCGATTATTTCAAAACATATCAAACCCATTCTCTCCTTCCTCTCTTTCACGCTCTCTTCCTTTCTCTATTTTTTAGTAAAAACAAAGAATCTCGTAACTTTATAGAAGAGCCATAGAAAACTCACCAAATACATTTAAAATTCTGATTTTCCATCAAAATCTTTCTCCCAAATCATATTACTAACACCCCCCTTGATTTTCTTGAGTTGGAGATGATTTTTGAGCCCTAGAAAGCTCTCAAAAATTGGGTTGAAGCTCTAATCCGAGAATAAATGTTTCTAAATCGCTTTTAGTAAGTTTTCCTCTCCGGTACTTATTCATTGATCAATTTCTTTTATTGCGTGAGTTTTGATATATTTTGAATGATTATGCATGATATCTAACACCTCTAAATCTACTATTTAAGCCAAACACGTTTTCCCAATCCAAGTCACGAGTTCATCATCAAAGTGAAGCCAAACTTTGTCGTTTCTTCAAGAGTGAGAGTCCTCATCCTTTAAAAACCCTTGAAACTGAGTTAAATTGTGTATTTTGATGATGGAGTTTAATTTTTGTTAATCATTAAGCTTATTTTATAGTTGTTTGAAGTTTGCTTGCTATATGTTTAACAAAATTATCATGAGTAAGTTTTTGTAACCAACTGTGAAGTTTCTGTTTTTTTTTTCGGTTATTTATATATATATATATATATATTGTTGTGTTAGTTTATATTTTTCTCTTAAAATAGACATCCTAAACTATAAGTTTGATTTTTAATTACTCAAAAATGATTTTTCTAGAATTAGTTATGATTTTTACAGTTTCAAAAGCTTCTGATTGGTTGTTTGGGAGTCACCATACACCACAACGAATAGAAATTTAGTTGGGTTAAAAAAAAAAATAATAATAAGAAAAGAGAGTATATCGATTATTTCAAAACTTATCAAACCCATTATCTCCTTCCTCTCTTTCACGCTCTCTTCCATACTCTCTTTTTCAGAAAAACAAAAAATCTCGTAACTGTGTAGAAGAGCCATAGAAAACCCACCAAATACATTCAAAACTATAATTTTCCATAAAAATATTTCTCTCAACTCATAGTTCTAACACCCCTCTTCATTTTCTTGAGTTGGAGATGATTTTTGAGCCCTAGAAAGCTCTCAAAAATTGGGTTCAAGCCCTAATCCGAGAATAAATGTTTGTAAATCGCTTTTAGTATGTTTTCCTCTCCGGTACTTATTCATTAATCAATTTCTTTTATTGCGTGAGTTTTGATCTATTTTGAATGATTATGCATGATATCTAACACCTCAAAATCTACTATTTAAGCCAAACACGTTTTCCCAATCCAAGTCACGAGTTCATCATCCAAGTGAAGCCAAACTTTGTCGTTTCTTCAAGAGTGAGAGTCCTCACCCTTTAAAAATCCTTGAAACTGAGTTAAATTGTGTATTTTCACGATGGAGTTTAATTTTTGTTAATCATTAAGCTTATTTTTATAGTTGTTTGAAGTTTGCTTGCTATATGTTTGACAAAATTATCATGAGTAAGATTTTGTGACCAACTGTGAAGTTTCCTTTTTTTTTTTTCGGTTCTTTCTATATATTTTTGTCTTTGTTTATATTTTCCCTTAACATAGGCATCGTAAACTATAAGTTGGATTCTGAATTACTCAAAACCGATTTTTCTAGAATTAGTTATGATTTTTACAATTTTAAAAGCTTCTGATTGGTTGTTTGGGAGTCACCGTACACCACAACAAATAGAAATTTAGTTGGGTTAAAAATAAAATAAAATAATAAAAGAAGAGAGTATATCGATTATTTGAAAACATATCAAACCCATTATCTCCATCCTCTCTTTAACGCACTCTTCCTTTCTCTCTTTTTCAGAAAAATAAAGAATCTTGTAACAGTATAGAAGAGCCATAGAAAACCCACCAAATACATTCAAAACTCTGATTTTCCATCAAAATCTTTCTCCCAACTCATAGTACTAACACCCCCCTTGATTTTCTTGAGTTGGAGATGATTTTTGAGCCCTAGAAAGCTCTCAAAAATGGGGTTCAAGCCCTAATCCGAGAATAAATGTTTGTAAATTGCTGGTAGTAAGTCTTCCTCTCCGATACTTATTCATTGATCAATTTCTTTTATTGGGTGAGTTTTGATCTACTTTGACTGATTATGCATGATATCAAACAACTCCAAATCTACTATTTAAGCCAAACACATTTTCACAACCCAAGCCACGAGTTCATCATCAAAGTGAAGCCAAACTTTGTCGTTTCTTCAAGAGTGAGAGGCCTCAACCTTTAAAAACCCATGAAACTGAGTTAAATTGTGTATTTTGATGATGGAATTTAATTTTTGATGATCATTAAGCTAATATTCTAGTTGTTTGATGTCTGTTTGCTATATGTTTGACAAAATTATCAGGAGTAAGTTTTTTTGACCAACTGTGAAGTTTCTGTTTTTTTTTTCGGTTATATATATATATTGTTGTGTTAGTTTTATTTTTCTCTTAAAATAGACATCCTAAACTATAAGTTAGATTTTTAATTACTCAAAAATGATTTTTCTAGAATTAGTTAGGATTTTTACAATTTCGAAAGCTTCTGATTGGTTATTTGGGAGTCACCATACAACACAACTAATAGAAATCTAGTTGGGTTAAAAATAAAATAAAATAATAAAAAAAGAGAGTATATCGATTATTTCAAAACATATCAAACCAATTCTCACCATCTTCTCTTTCACGCTCTCTTCCATACTCTCTTTTTCAGAAAAATAAAGAATCTCGTAACTGTGTAGAAGAGCCATAGAAAACCCACCAAATATATTCAAAACTCTAATTTTCCAGCAAAATCTTTCTCACAACTCATAGTACTAACACCCTTCTTCATTTTCTTGAGTTGGAGATGATTTTTGAGCCCTAGAAAGCTCTCAAAAATTGGGTTCAAGCCCTAATCCGAGAATAAATATTTGTAAATCGCTTTTAGTAAGTTTTCCTCTCCGGTACTTATTCATTGATCAATTTCTTTTATTGCGTGAGTTTCGATCTATTTTGAATTATTATGAATGATATCTAATACCTCTAAATCTACTATTTAAGCCAAACACGTTTTCCCAATCCAAGTCACAAACGAATTCATCATCAAAGTGAAGCCAAACTTTGTCATTTCTTCAAGAGTGAGAGTCCTCAACCTTTAAAAACCCATGAAATTGAGTTAAATTGTGTATTTTGATGATGGAGTTTATTTTTTGATGATCATTAAGCTTATTTTCTAGTTGTTTGATGTCTGTTTGCTATATATTTGACAAAATTATCACGAGTAAGTTTTTGTGACCAACTGTGAAGTTTTTGTTTTTTTTTTCAGTTATTTATATTTATATATTGTTGTGTTAGTTTATATTTTTCTCTTAAAATAGGCATCTTAAACTATAAGTTGGATTTTGAATTACTCAAAAACGATTTTTCTAGAATTATTTATGATTTTTACAATTTTGAAAGCTTCTGATTGGTTGTTTGGGAGTCACCATGCACTACAGCCAATAGAAATTTAGTTGGGTTAAAAATAAAATTAAATAATAAAAAAAAAGAGTAAATCGATTATTTCAAAACATATCAAACCCATTATCTCCTTCCTATCTCTCACGCTCTCTTCCTTTCTCTCTTTTTTTCAGAAAAATAAAGAGTCTCGTAACTGTATAGAAGTGCCATAGAAAACCCACCAAATACATTCAAAACTTCCATTTTTCCATCAAAATCTTTCTCCGATTGTCTTAGTTTATATTTTTCTCTTCAAATAGACATCTTAAACTATAAGTGGGATTTTGAATTACTCAAAAAGGATTTTTCTAGAATTAGTTATGATTTTTACAATTTTGAAAGCTTCTGATTAGTTGTTTGGGAGTCACCATCACCACAACTAATAGAAATTTAGCTGGGTTAAAAATAAAATTAAATAATAAAAAAGAGAGTATATCATTTATTTTAAAATATATCTAACCCATTCTCTCCTTCCTCTCTTTTACGCTCTCTTCCATACTCTCTTTTTTTTTTTTTTTTAGAAAAACAAAGAATCTCGTAACTGTGTAGAAGAGCCATAGAAAACCCACCAAATACATTCAAAACTCTAATTTTCCATCAAAATCTTTCTCTCAACTCATAGTACTAACACCCCTCTTCATTTTCTTGAGTTGTAGATGATTTTTGAGCCCTAGAATGCTCTCAAAAATTGGGTTCAAGCCCTAATCTGAGAATAAATGTTTGTAAATCGCTTTTAGTAAGTTTTCCTCTCCGGTACTTATGCATTGATCAATTTCTTTTATTGCGTGAGTTTTGATCTATTTTGAATGATTATGCATGATATCTAACACCTCCAAATCTACTATTTAAGCCAAACACGTTTTCCCAATCCAAGTCACGAGTTCATCATCAAAGTGAAGCCAAACTTTTTCGTTTTTTAAGAGTGAGTGTCCTCAACCTTTAAAAACCCTTGAAACTGAGTTAAATTGTGTATTTTGGTGATGGAGTTTAATTTTTGTTGATCATTAAGCTTATTTTCTAAGTGTTTGAAGTTTGTTTGCTATATGTTTGACAAAATTATCATGAGTAAGTTTTTGTGACCAACTGTGAAGTTTCTGTTTTTTTTCTTCCGTTATTTATATATATGTTTGTCTTAGTATATATTTTTCTCTTAAAATAGACATCTTAAACTATAAGTTGGATTTTGAATTACTCAAAAACGATTTTTGTAGAATTAGTTATGATTTTTCTAATTTCGAAAGATTCTGATTAGTTGTTTGGGAGTCACCATATACCGCAACCAATAGAAATTTAGTTGGGTTAAAAATAAAATAAAATAATAAAAAAGAGAGTATATCGATTATTTCAAAACATATCAAACCCATTCTCTCCTTCCTCTATTTCACGATCTCTTCTTTTCTCCCTTTTTTAGAAAAACAAAGAATCTCGTAACTGTATATAAGAGCCATTGCAACCCACCAAATACATTCAAAACTCCGATTTTCCATCAAAATCTTTCTCCCAACTCATATTACTAACACTCCCCTTGATTTTCTTGAGTTGGAGATGATTTTTGAGCCCTAGAAAGCTCTCAAAAATTGGGTTCAAGCCCTAATCCGAGAATAAATGTTTGTAAATTGCTGGTAGTAAGTTTTCCTCTCCAATACTTATTCCTTGATCAATTTCTTTTATTGGGTGAGTTTTGATCTATTTTGAATGATTATGCATGATATCAAATAACTCCAAATCTACTATTTAAGTCAAACACATTTTCGCAATCCAAGCCATGAGTTCATCATCCAAGTGAAGCCAAACTTTGTCGTTTCTTCAAGAGTGAGATGCCTCAACCTTTAAAAACCCATGAAACTGAGTTAAATTGTGTAATTTGAGGATGGAGTTTAATTTTTGATGATCATTAAGCTTATTTTCTAGTTGTTTGACGTCTGTTTGCTATATGTTTGACAAAATTATCACGAGTAAGTTTTTGTGACCAACTATGAAGTGTCTGTTTTTTTTTTCGGTTATATATATTTATATTGTTGTGTTAGTTTATATTTTTCTCTTAAAATAGACATCCTAAACTATAAGTTTGATTTTTAATTACTGAGAAATGATTTTTCTAGAATTAGTTATGATTTTTACAATATCGAAAGCTTCTGATTGGTTGTTTGGGAGTCACCATACACCACAACAAATTGAAATTTAGTTGGGTTAAAAATAAAATAAAATAATAAAAAAAGAGAGTGTATCGATTATTTCAAAACATATCAAACCCATTCTCTCCTTTTTCTCTTTCACGCTCTCTTCCATACTCTCTTTTTCAGAAAAACAAAGAATCTCGTAACTGTGTAGAAGAGCCATAGAAAACCCACCAAATACATTCAAAACTCTTATTTTCCAACAAAATCTTTCTCTCAACTCATAGTACTAACACCCCTCTTCATTTTCTTGAGTTGGAGATGATTTTTGAGCCCTAGAAAGCTCTCAAAAATTGGGTTCAAGCCCTAATCCGAGAATAATACTTGTAAATCGCTTTTAGTAAGTTTTCCACTCCGGTACTTATTTATTGATCAATTTTCTTTCATTGCGTGAGTTTTGATCTATTTTGAATGATTATGCATGATAGCTAACACCTCCAATTCTACTATTTAAGCCTAACACGTTTTCCCAATTCAAGTCACGAGTTCATCATCAAAGTAAAGCCAAACTTGGTCGTTTCTTCAAGAGTGAGAGTCCTCAACCTTTAAAAACCCTTGAAACTGAGTTAAATTGTGTATTTTGATGATGGAGTTTAATTTTTGTTGATCATTAAGCTTATTTTCTAGTTGTTTGAAGTTTGCTTGCTATATCTTTGACAAAATTATCATGAGTAAGTTTTTGTGACCAACTGTGAAGTTTCTATTTTTTTTTCGGTTCTTTCTATATATTTTTGTCGTAGTTTATATTTTCCCTTAAAATAGGCATCTTAAACTATAATTTGGATTCTGAATTACTCAAAAATGATTTTTCTAGAATTAGTTATGATTTTAAACTTTTTAAAGCTTCTGATTGGTTGTTTGGGAGTCACCATATACTACAACCAATATAAATTTAGTTGAGTTAAAAATAAAACTAAATAATAAAAAAAAAGAGTATATCGATTATTTCAAAACATATCAAACCCATTATCTCCTTCCTCTCTTTCACGCTCTCTTCCTTTCTCTTTTTTTTTTCAGAAAAATAAAGGGTGCGTTTGGAATTAGTTCTAAAATGATTTTGTTTTTTGTCTGAAAATGAAAATGAAAACGTTTTTATTTTTATTTTGGAATCATTTCTGAAAATGCGTTTAGTAATTTAATTTGGAGATTGATTTTAATTTAAAAAAAACTGAAATTATGTTTGGTGGTTTAATTTTAAAATCATGTAATAATATTTAATATTAAAATATATTAAATAAACAATAATGGAATCAGTTCTGAACCCAATTCCACAACAAACGAGGGTCCGTTTAGTTCGCTGATTCGAGTTTTTAATTCGAGTTGAGATGTGATTTTATGTGAGAGCTTTTTACTGTAGCAAAAAAGTTAGATGTGATTGTTTGTGAGAGCTTTTTACTGTAGCAAAACTCGAATTCTAAACTCGAATCAGCAAAATGAACGGGCCCAATTCGTCTCTCTCTCTTTTCATTTTCAAACAAAAACCAAACCCAGAACATTGATCTCTCTATCTCTCTCTTTCAAGCTCGTGAACCCAATTCCACAACAAACCCAGTTCGTCCCTCACCTCTCAATGGGCAACTTTGATGCATTGAACAGTGTTTGGTTCCCCACGTTTTTCACCTAGAGAAAAAAGGTACTTTTCGGATCATTTTTAAGATTTTCACATAGAGATTCCAAGTGGGGTTAAAAATCTTTTTTGACCTTACAAAAGTTTTAAGAAAGCAGAGATACAAGATACACATATCTCCGACTGCAACAACAAATAAGCTCTCACAACTTTCTTTTTCATCGATGAAACAAAAGTTCAAAAAGAAGTGGCACAAGGTTCGTAGAAATCTTCAAAATGACAACAAAAAAAAACTACTGATATAATGAAGAATTCACTGTTCCTTTTTCTATTTCCCTTGTCCTTGTTTTGCAGAGAACCCAGAAAGACTACTGGCGGAGTCATCTGGCGAGGAAAACCCAGAAAGCCCAACGAAGCATCCAGATCCGCGCCATGGATTTGATGGGGTTTCTTTGAAACTTCTGGATATTCGGATTTGATGGGGTTTCTTTGAAACACCACCGCCGCTTCGTGGATCGACCGAAAAGTCGTCAGGCGAGAGGAGAGAAAATGAAAACGGAGAAAATGAATCGAGTGAGAAGAGAACGGCGGAGCTCCGCCGAGAAGCAAATGGCGCGTTTTCAGATTTTCAGATTCTGGTATGGGCCGAAGAGACACCGAGAAAACGAATTTGGTCTGGGCTGAAGAGAGAAAAGGAAAACAGAGGAGAAAATGAAAACAAGTTTTTTAAGTTTTCAGATTTTCAGAAAACGATAAAAATATTTTTGTTTTTGTTTTTTAAAAACTTTTGCACCAAACGCGTTTTACATGTGCGTTTTCAGTTTTTAGTCTCAAAAATTGTAAAAAATGAAAATGAAAATAAAAACAAACAGGGCCAAAGAATCTCGTAACTGTATATAAGAGCCATAGAAAACCCACTAAATACATTCAAAACTCCGATTTTTCATCAAAATCTTTCTCCCAACTCATAGTACTAACACCCCCCTTGATTTTCTTGAGTTGGAGATGATTTTTGAGCCCTAAAAAGCTCTCAAAAATTGGGTTCAAGCCCTAATCCGAGAATAAATGTTTGTAAATCGCTTTTAGTAAGTTTTCCTTTCCAATACGTATTCATTGATCAATTTCTTTTATTGGGTGAGTTTTGATCTATTTTGAATGATTATGCATGATATCAAACAACTCCAAATCTACTATTTAAGCCAAACACATTTTCGCAATCCAAGCCACGAGTTCATCATCAAAGTGAAGCCAAACTTTGTCGTTTCGTCAAGAGTGAGAGTCCTCAACCTTTAACAACCCATGAAACTGAGTTAAATTGTGTATTTTGATGATGGAGTTTAATTTTTAATGATCATTAAGCTTATTTTCTAGTTGTTTGGAGTTTGCTTGCTATATGTTTGATAAAATTATCATGAGTAAGTTTTTGTGACCAACTGTGAAGTTTCTGTTTTTTTTTTTCAGTTATTTATATATATGTTTGTCTTAGTTAATATTTTTCTCTTAAAATAGACATCTTAAACTATAAGTTGGATTTTGAATTACTCAAAAATGATTTTTTTAGAATTAGTTATGATTTTTACAAGTTTGAAAGCTTCTGATTGATTGTTTGGGAGTCACTATACACCACAACTAATAAAAATTTAGTTGGGTTAAAAATAAAATTAAATAATAAAAAAGGGAGTATATTATTTATTTCAAAATATATCAAACCCATTCTCTCCTTCCTCTCTTTTACGCTCTCTTCCTTACTCTTTTTTTCAGAAAAACAAAGAATCTCGTAAATGTGTAGAAGAGCCATAAAAAACCCACCAAATACATTCAAAATTCTAATTTTCCATCAAAATCTTTCTCCCAACTCATAGTACTAACACCCCTCTTCATTTTCTTGAGTTGGAGATGATTTTTGAGCCCTAGAAATTGTCAAAAATTGGGTTCAAGCCCTAATCCGAGAATAAATGTTTGTAAATCGATTTTAGTAAGTTTTCCTCTCCAATACTTATTCGTTGATCAATTTGTTTTATTGGGTGAGTTCTATCTATTTTGAATGATTATGTATGATATCTATTACCTCCAAATCTACTATTCAAGCCAAACACGTTTTCCCAGTTCAAGCCACGAGTTCATCATCAAAGTGAAGCCAAACTTTGTCGTTTCATCATGAGTGAGAGTCCTCAACCTTTAGTAACTCATAAAACTTAGTTAAATTGTGTATTTTTAGGATGGAGTTTAATTTTTGATGATCATTATGCTTATTTTCTCGTTGTTTGATGTTTGGTTGCTATATGTTTGACAAAATTATCATGAGTAAGTTTTTGTGACGAGCTGTGAAGTTTCTATTTTTTCTTCGGTTATTTATATGTAAGTTTGTCTTTGTTTATATTTTTCTCTTAAAATAGACATCTTAAACTATAAGTGGGATTTTGAATTACTCAAAACCGATTTTTGTAGAATTAGTTATGATTTTTACAATTTCATAGAAAAATCTGTCAATCTCCTGACATAAATTTTTAATATGGATTACGGGCTGTTTTTGATGAGTTTAATAAATCTCAATCCTAGCTTATAATAGCTCTAACGAAAACTCTATAAGTCTACTTTTATTGGACTGTGATCCCGTAACTTTTTGATCTACCTATAATATATTATAAATATTTTCGTAGGAGTCGACAAATCTTTCTTTTAATAAAAGGTTCTCTATAGTCAATATTTATGCTAGTAGATATGGAGTTGATACTTTGATATTAATTACCGGTTGAATATATGGATTTTTATGGTTGAAAACTAAGTTTATAGTTACTTGAATATCTATTAATATCTATGTAATTTGAGTGTTATATTCGATGATGAATGATTAATTTTGATGACGGAAAGTTTGACAAAACAAAGATTTTGGTTGGTTTAGTTGAAAATCTAACTATTCATGCTAGATTATATTTTTGGCAATGTCGAAGGATAATGAAAGCTCATGTTATGAGGTTGTGTTCTATTAGTTTTCTTAAAAAAATTATATCTATAAGATTTAAGCATTTTAATTAAATATTTTGGTTTGATGAATTTTCTTTTAAGAAAATTATGGTCATATTATGAATTAAGCATTTGTTTTTACTTTGTTAAGTTATGGACAAGGTTATTAAACTCCAAAGAGTCTTTCTCAACCTCAAACCACATTTTTCAAAAGCAATAGGTGAGATTGTAATTACGAATCTCCGATTAAGATATGAAAAAGAAATAATATGGTTTCCTATTTTTAGAAATTTTTTAACAATTCTAGAGTGTTGTAATATTCTTAAAAGGATTTGTAACGCTCCAATTAACGGGAAAATATTTACTAAATTTAGGTGAGCACCTAATCATTGTGCGTAAATCGAACGAAGCGTAAGGAACTTACGTTTGGGATATATGAATCCTTAAGGCAAGTAAAGTACTCACCTGTAGCACAAGTGATGCTTACAATTTACTTGTGACTTTTGTTTGTCATTCTATGTAAGAATACCATGATTGTTTATGACAATATGAAATGTGAATATAATTATGTCTTATGTACTATTTATATTGTTTAGCACGCTGTTTATGATTTCCATGATCATGAGCATGATATGGAAACATTTAACTTCTCTGTGAATGTTTTATGCCCATTATGCTACAATGAATAGGTTGGTTATGCCTTAATGAAAAATATCTAATTGTATGTGAGCATTAAGGAATGAAAACATGTTTTATGGTGATTATAATAATGCACATGACGTGGTATATAAAATGCGAATATGCTTAATTTAATTATGTGAGTATTTAAATAACATGCCTGATATATGAAGTAGCATGGCAAGATAGAGCATGATTTTGTTGGCATGACATTTACTTATGAACATTGGCATATAGTAAGAAATGATTAGTTTTTTATAGTAGTGGGCACTGCTGGTCCTTTAGAGAAACTAATATGATAGTTATGATTTAAATAAGTCTACTGGATGGATTTTATGCTCTTTGATCCCAGGTTCTAGATCTGGCAATTCTATTGGTCGTTGGATTTGTGTTTAAGTTATGGTGCCGAATTCCTTGAGCCTTGGTTGGGCAAGAATGGATAAAACCCCGTGAACACCCACATTACTGCTTATGTGAATGCCAATGGATTGTGACTTGAATATTATAGGTAAGCCACATGTAGTTAGTGGTTCACTCCTGGAAGTCGAGTCTGATTTGTTAAATGGTACATGAGGTCCATGTGTGCGATTCTTTAGACCCATTGGCCTGGAGTGTAGGACCGCCACACGACTGAGCATCAGCCGGCATAAGGCAGTCCCACAGGCCCATTAGTACGTGCACGATAGGATACTAGTTTTTTGAGTATGTGATAAGTTATGCATCTTGTTATCACATAATAATATTGTGTCACGATTTATTATAGAATGATTAGTTCATGATAGTATATGATATGAGGTTATGTTATGAATATGAGAGTATGATACGACATGGTAAGATTATAGCATGATAAGACAATGTTGATTTAAAGTATTTATGTTCCTTAGTTAGATTTAACTATTACCATGTTAAATAGGAGCATGTGATTAATATTGTGATTATGTTGTTTTTTAATATCTTCTTGATTGGTGTGAACCCCTAATAAGAAGATAAATATAGGTATGCTAGATTATTAGGGGTAATTATGTATTTTAGATTTTAGTTACTATCAACGTGTTATTCTTGTTTAAATCTTATGCATGATTGTGCTTATGGGAGTACATGACTGCTTGGGAAAGCTTCAGTTTATAGTAAGAAGTTGATTAAGATTTATGATATGGTATGATTATGGCCATGATATGTTAAGATTAAGACTTATGATTATGATTATAGTATGTTAGATTATAATTTATGATGTCATAAGCTATATGATTATGGTACATTAAGACTATAATTCTCATACGTTTGAATATGACTTATGAAGGTCAAAGTAATAGTCAATGGACAACATAAATATTTAATATGACGAGTTTATGGGTATTAGAGTATAATACACTCTTCTTTGAAACATATTAGGTTACAAAGTATGTTATATTATGATTACTTATCGGTTGGTAAAAATTATGAATTGTAGTACTATGTATGTTGAGAAAAATTATGAGGAATTAAATTAGGTAATTGAATTAATATTTCTTATGTCTACATTTACATTCATGTCTCTTTTCTGTTGAGGAATTATTGTGTTGCATTACATCTATGTTTAGAGTAGTTCGTCTATTCGCTTACTGAGCTTTCTAGCTCTAGGATTCCTTGTGTTGTAGGCAAAGGGAAAGAAAAATGTTAAGATAGAAGCTCAGTGATCGGGAAAGTGAATTGAAGTAAATGCGCATATGGGATAACACTTGCAGTGTCCAAACTTTGATATTGGTTTTTGAGAATTGGCCTTATGGCTTCAATACGATTTTTACAAAATTATGTTTTTAATTAAAGAACCCCTTTAAGCACATTTTTCCTTTTAAGTTTTAGAATTTATGTGTTTTGATTAAGAATTTGTAAGCTTTTAAAAGTTTAAATATTCTGCATTATTATGACTATGTTATATATATATATATATATGTTTGTATGCAAAAAGAAAAAATAAGATCTGTAAATATGGTATGATATGTATGTATGTAAGTTGTGTTTTCCCCTCAAGATCCATCGCTAGCCTAGCATAGCAGGTGGCTGGCAGCGGGTCATGACATTTCTGACTTCTTTATATTTAATTTATAATTTGATACATAAAAATTAATAAGATAATGTGTGACAATCATCAATCTTTTGGAGCGACAAAATCAATACAAAGTGAGTAGTGTAGTTCTACACCACCTAAAAAAGATTATATGTGATGGTTTATAAGTAAATACACCATCTTCATATCGTACGAGGCCATTTCTGGTAAAGTCCAAAAGTAAAATCATGCGGGCTTAAGCACAAAGCGGATACGAACTAAAGCTGCGGGTCAAAATAGATGGTATTAGAGCTATGACCTAGCTAGAAGTTTGGCAAACGATGACGTTAGACCTCAAAAAGTGTGGTGATTGTTAATCCCTTAAAGTGAAAAGACCAAGACAGAGTAAGTTGTGTAGTCATACAACTGTACGGGCTAGGATCAAAGTAGATAATATTATACCAAGTGGAGGTGTGAGTCGTTAAACATAGTATCAGAGCTATGAGCAAGCCAGATGTGTGGCCAACGAGGACGTTAGGCCTCAAAAGGTGACATGATTGTAACAATGATCAATTCCTTGCGTATTGTTATAAATAATAAGTTGGGCTTTAAAATGTGGGGGTGATTGTGACAAATATCAATCCCATTAAGGCAAAAGAGTCAAAACATGATAAGTTGCATAGTCCTACATTGCTTGAGGAATGTTATATGTGATGGTTTATAAGTAAAGACATCATCTCCTAATGGTATGAGGTTTTTTATGGTAAAGCTCAAGAGAAAAATCATGTAGGCTTAAGCTTAAAGCAAACAATATCATACCAATTAGAGGTGTTGGTCATAATAGATGGTATTAGAGCTATGACTCAGTCAGAAGTGTGGCCAATGAGACCTTCTGGGGTGAAGTCCAAGAGCAAAACAATACGTCACAAGATGTGCGGTTCATTAAAAAAAATAAAAATAAAAAGTTTGAATTGTGCTTCAAATCTGCAAATTAAACAAATAGACTATTTGTTTACATGTTGAAAGTTGCTCTGTTTTAGGTAAACAATAAATCAATAATGTATTGTTATGTGATATGTAGCATTATACGTCTTCTATTTCTTAGTTGTTCTACATCAAAGTGATTATGGATTCAGATTATTTGTGTAAATAGTGTCCAACTAATCACATTATATCATGTTATTGAATGGACTCAATTATCAAACATAGAAAAGTAAATAATTAAAATTTTCAATTTTATGAATATTGCGGCAAAATGTGATTGTCTAAACATTCATTTCGACCTTAAATTTGAACACATGATATAAATGTTTATCGTCGTAAGATATTAGCTTTCAAATAGTATGGAGGATTTTAGTAGATTTACAACTTGGGAATGACAATTCACTTGTTTCAGTAGATCATTTGAAATATGATTTTTTTTAAGGGATACTCAATTAAAAATTCACATATTAATTCAAGTACATATGAATTCTTACACGGGCTATATAGTTTGTACATGCCTTTTTTTTCGTTGAGGCTTGAAAATTACCTTTTAACTATAAAATTTGATAGTAACTGTTATTCTATTAAGACTTCAAAAATATATTAAGACGCAACGTCATATTGTTTTCCAAGTAAACTTATAGTTATTTTACATGACGTTAAAAATAAATATGTTATTTAAACTATTCTGTTGCCAATTGTGCTCTATTTTAGGTCTCGTTTGGCACACTTTATTTGGACTAGTATTAAGATAAATAATCCTAATCCTTAGTGACAAAGTTGGACCGAATTAGTTATTCGATTGAAGACAAAATAGTTCAAAATACGTGGGATTATTAATCCTAGAAAAAACAATGGGATTATTTGTCCAAGGTTTGGATTAGAGCATTTCCCCAACCTAACCCTACGTCCACCGCCGGCCAAGCCCACTGGCGTCACAGGCCACCCCAAATCTTCGCCACCCATCACCTTTTGACCTATCCCCCGAAAATTTATCACCTCATCCCACCTTTCATCTTCGACGCTCAATGCCACCAAGGATCTCGTATCGATTGCAGCATCCCAGTCTTTCATAATCGATCGTAGCGTACGTCACTGGCATGCTCTGTTATTGTAGAGAAGTGAAGGAGAAGGATGTTTTTCGATTTCAATTTCTTTTCAATCCGACAATTACCAAACACAACATAAGATTTAGCTATATCCAACCCAATCCAAACTTCATAGTCGAATCCAATCCAACATGCCAAATAGGGCCTTAGGCTATTATTTTCGAAATGGCATAATTTTTTTCCTTTCTTTTTTCTGTTGTCAAAAAAAAAAAAAAAACTTTTGTGGTAGGAATTTTTTTATTTTTTTATTTTCATCCTCTTAAATATAAATAGCAAATGACTGTCATTCACATTATTTGCAATTTACAATAACTCCATTTTATCTTTCATCCACTCTAAAATATCTACCAAAATGTGGTATGTACTTTTTTTTCTTTTTTCTATCCACTTTTTCCATAAAATTTTCCCATAAAAAGTTACTTTTATATTACAACATTTATATTACGCCAATAAAGCTAACACTGCCTCAAATAATAAATCATGTTACACATATTGAATAAGAGCATTGGTGTTTCCTCCACAGAGGCATACACTTTGCTTTATCTTTACGTTGCCCCTCAATTATAGTAGCAAACAAGTAGGCCAAAGGTGGAGGTTCGTAGCGAAAAAAAAAAGTAGAGGTGCATGTCGTGATAGATGGTATTAGAGCGATGACCCAACTAGAAGTGTGGCCAACGAGGATATTAGATCTTAAAAGTGGGGTAATTATGACGGTCATCAATCTCTTTTAACGAAAAAATTAAGATATATTAAGTTGTGCAGCCTCACATTACTTAATAAAGGTTATATGTGATGATTTATTAGTAATGACACCATCTCTTAATAATATGAGGCCTTCTATAGTGAATTCCAAGGGCAAAACTATGTGGGCTCATACCAATAGTGGACAATATTGTACAAAATAGATATTTGTGGTTTGTTATAAGTGGTATCAGAGCTCTTGCCCAGTCAGAAGTGTGACAAATAAGGACGTTGGGCACTAAAAGATGAGGTGATTGTAATAGTTATCAATCCTTGGAGGCGAAATGCCGATAACAAGGTAAGCTGTGAAGTCTCACTTTGCATAACGAAGGTTATAAGTGATGATTTATAAGTAAGGACACAATCTCACTATAATATGAGGCATTTTGGCGTGAAATCTAAGAGCAAAACTATGAGGGCAAAAAGATTAAGATAGGATCCTGCACACCTGGAAAGGTTACAAGTGATGGTTCAAAAGGTACTACTTCCTAATGGTATATGACCTTTTAGGGGTAAAGCATAAATGTAAAACTGTACAAGTTTAGACACAAAACGATATCATACCAATTGAAAGTTCGGATCATTACAAAAAAAAATTAATAATAATAAACTGTAGTTCAAATATGCAAAACAAATAGAATATTTGTTTATATGTTGGAAATTATTGTGTTTTGGGTAAACAAAAAAAATCAATAATGTATATTTATTTAATATATATCATTATGTGTCTTATTTTTTAACTTTCTATATTAAGGTGATTATGGATTCAAATTATCTGTGCTAAAAAATATATAATCAATCGAATTATATCACGTTATTGAATGGACACAAATATTAAATTATGAAAAGTAAAATTAAAAAACATTTCAATTTTTTAAATATCATGGCAAAATATGATTGTCTAAACATCATTTTCGATCTCAAAATTAGCCAAATAATAAAATTTGATTATCACCGTAAGATATTAACTTTCAAATAGTATGAGGGATCTAAACTTATGTATTAAAATCCTTGTACTAACTGCTATAGAAAATTATAAAATTTTCAAATTTTGACCAATAAAATGAAAATTTTATAGATAAATATACAACTCGAGATCGACAATTCACCTGTTTTAGTGGATGTTTTGAAATATGAACTCTTAGAATTTCACATATTAATTCAAGTATATATGAATTCTTACAAAGAGGCTACATAGTTCGACTCACGTCTTTTTTTTTTTTTTTTTTCCTTTGCTGCAACATGAAAATTTCATTTTAACTATAAAATTTGAGCACTAAGACTTGAGAAAAATATTGAGATGCATTGGCATATCATTTTCTGAGTAAGTTAATTTACGTGACTTTTAATAACATAAAATGATATGTCTTTTAAAGTACTCTGTTGCCAGTTCTGCTCACCTTTAAGCAATTAGTCTCGAAAAGAAATAATTTTTTTCTTTCTTTTGCACTTTGTGAAAATAAAAAAATAAAAAACCTTTTTTGGTACGAAAAAGTTTGTCCTCCTCCATTTTGCACCTTTCTTTCACTGCAAAATATCTACCAAAATGTGGTATGGGTACCTTTTTTTTTTTTTGTCCCTTTTCTCCATCCACATTTAAATTAATTTATCCATAAAAAGGTTACTTTTATTTAGTCACATCTTTCAACTATAATATCTATCAATTACCTGTTATAGAATTTATATTATGCAAAAAAAGCTACTCTATCACAAATAATGATTCATGTTACACATATTGAATAAAGGGCACAAGGTGTTTTTTCCATGTAGGCATACACTTTGCTTTATCCTCACGTTGCCCCTCAATTATAATTGTAAAAATGTAGGCCAAATTTAAATAAAAAAGGAAAAAAAGAGGAAGTTAAAATAGCTCTATCATCCTAAGGCCAATTTGACATTGTTGTGTTGTTAAAAATTTTTATTGTTGTTGTGTTATTAGTAATAAATTGGTATGACCAAAAACATAAAGGTATTTGGTAAATAGTTTTATAAAATTGCTATGAATACTAGAAGCAGAAATTTATGTATTTGATAAACTGTATATAAAATTGTTATGGAAATGTATAATGACGAAAATAGACATACTTTAGTACATATTTATAGTTAGTTTTATTTTTTATGGTCAATATTCAAAATATAGAAAAATATAATTTTAATTTTATTAATTAAAATATTTCTTAAAAATAAATTATCTTATTGATGGAAAAAATTATTCTTCTACTAAATTTCTTATTTATTGTTGTTATTTCAAACATCTTCATAATTATGTAAAAATAGTTTGAGTAAAATTTAACATAGTATATTTGTTAAAGATTTTCAATTTTAAATAACTATCTTAAAAATATATGTTTTTTAATTTGGAATGAAAAAGGTCAAATAGGAAGATTGAAAATTAAATTTATTGCTATAGCTTCTTTTTTTAAAGCTAAAGACAATCTCTAAAAATAATGTCAAAAAGGTCCTAAATAATTCACCCCTTGATAGAAAGAAAAGGAAACCGCTCGTTATTTAGCTTAACAGCGTGTAAAAGTCTGATCATTACGTAAGGTAAAAGCTAAAGCTATATTATATATCAGCTTCCACGGATATAAAATCTCACTTTGCTTTTTCTTTTTTCTCTTCAATTTTACACATTTCTACTCTCTCTATACCCTCCTTTCTAATCGAACATGTCTGCCTTTAGGAGCAAATACCAAGGTAATCCTCTTAGATTTATGACTTCTTTTTGGTTTTTAATTTTTTGTTATATTTAAAGCAACTTTTAAAATATGAGTTTAAAAAATTTATTTTCTAATGAATCAATGAGAAGGGCAGTTTTGAATTTTTACATCTTAAAAAAGCTTCATGTATCCAAATTTTTTTTTTTTTTAAATGTTTACCAATTCAAAATGATCAAAAACACGAGTAGTACTACAAGCAAAATTCACTAAATCACAGGGTAAATATGATATTTTCTCTTATTTATTTGTTTATGTCTGTGTGTGTTTGTTTGTGGATGCAGATCCTGAATTTTTTTTTATACATATATTTATACCTTGCTGATCAACGCGAAGTTAAGACATTCATTAAAAAAAAAAAAAAAACTCGAAGTTTTTGATTTGTATGTTTTGTTTCAGCGAGAAAGATATGCTAGCTCTAACATTGCTTTGGTTTTACTCATGGATTTAAATCTGTTATAATAAAGAATGGCCTTTAGAAGCTTTTTATGTTATTTTTCCCTTCGACATCAGATCCTCCTTGGGGCTTCATTAATGGAACTGATATAATCTTCTGTGTTTCTTTAATACCCTTCAGAAGTAGCAAGGTGTTAATTTGCGTGTGCTCATCGTTAGCTGTATTGGGAAAATGTCTTTCGTTCATGGTGAAGTTAAATGAGACATAAATTTAAAGGCCCCCTCTTTTCGCAATTTGAATAACAAAAATTTTATATTTTCTCTTATAAAAATTTAAATTTAATTTTTGTATTACAATATGTTTTCTCACATAAATTCATCTTTTTCAAATAGCGATTATGTAAATGTATGTTACATTTTATAATAAGAGCATTTATAATGCAATGCTATACTTGATTTGCCAATTACAAATTTAACAATCAAGTGCAAAAAATGCTCTCCAATGCAATGTTATTTATTGTGTTAAATTTTTCATAAGTTATATTTTCAGGCAAATTTCCCACCAAATATAGCATATGAAAAATTTAACATATGATTGCTATTGGCCGAAGTGTTTACCTTTGCATGTAACATTTGCAACTTTTGCAATTTTTTAATTATTCTAAAAGTAAAAGTTTATTTTTTACAACTTTCAAAACTTAGTAATTATGAGAAAAAGTATATTTAACATTTCAAATAGCATTATGCAATTTAACATTTCCAATAGCATTATGTTTTATAACAAAAACTAAAAATAACGTAACATATCAAACTTTTTAATGCTAAACGTATAATAAGCATTAATATTTGCATTGGAGATGTCTAATATCATATATTTTCATAGTCCGTACCTCTTGGCATTACTTGAATTTAAGTTAGCATTCTGATTGGAAACTCATTAGTTTTTTCTGGTTTTGCATAAAGAAAGAATTGCCATTTTTCAAATAGTTCAAAACTCTATTTTACTTAAAATTTGGACTTCTCTACCTCCTCTCTAGTTATGTTATTTTCCTTTGATTGAGAGTTTGGCGAATTATGATTGACAAAACATTGATTTACAAGCTGTACGTAACAAATAAATATAAATTGAATCTTTTTCCAGGCTTTCGCGGTCCATTTTGTTTTGTACTAGTTATTTCATTATCTTTTTTTGTCGAAAATCTATGATTGTAAATCTTGTTCCTTTCTATCTAAATCTTGCTTGCCTTGCAGATGAGCTCATCGCTAACGCCGCTTATTTTCGAACCCCTGGAAAGGGCATCCTTGCCGCTGATGAAACAATTGACGAAATGACAGACCGTTTCTCGGCCATCAATGTCGAGAATGTTGAATCAAACAGGCGTGCTCTGCGTGAGCTCCTCTTCACCACTCCGGGAGCCCTGCAATACCTTAGTGGAATTATTCTATTCGAGGAAACTCTGTACCAAAAGACCGCCGCTGGTAATTTGTTTTTAGGGCCCGTTTGATTCATAAGTTTAAACAGAAATTAAAATTTCGTGAGAAAAAATGCTGTAACAGAAAGATTTGAACAGTTTTAAAACTATGAACAAAAGCATGGTTAAATTTGTTTAGGCATCTTGGAATTGGTTTCCGTTTCTTTTACTATTCCCCCTATCTAGATGAAAGTTCCCCGTGAATTGACTTCTGTTCGATTCGTAAACGGTTTAGAATATCCTAATTATTTTCAAGTTTACTTGTTGAAAACTTTTCACTTTCAGTTATCGGAATGGTTTTAAACAGTGTCTTATACATTGTTTACTACGCATTTCAGGTAAGCCTTTCGTTGAAGTTTTGAAGGAAGGCGGCGTCCTTCCCGGAATCGGGATCGACAAGGGTCTCGTTGAGCTTCCGGGCACCAATGGCGAGACCACAACCGAAGGTCTTGATGACCTTGGCCAACGTTGCCGGAAATACTACGAAGCCGGTGTTCGGTTTGCCAAGTGGCAAGTTGTGCTCAAGATTGGCACCAATGAGCCTTCTCAGTTGGCCATCAACGAAAATGCAAGTGTCCTAGCTCGTTACGCCGCCATTTGCCAGGAGAATCGTCTTGTTCCCGTTGTTGAGCCCGACATCCTCCTCGAGGGGTCCCATGACATCGAGAAGTGCGCTGCGGCGAGCGAGCGCGTTCTCGCTGCCATCTACAAGGCCTTGAACGACCACCATGTCCTGCTTGAGGCAACCCTTCTGAAGCCCAGCATGGTGACCCCAGGATTAAAGGCCAAAAAGGTCGCACCCGAGGTGATCGCCGAGTACACTGTCCGTGCCCTTCAGCGCACCGTGCCGGCGGCTGTTCCCGCCATCTTGTTCCTGTCTGGTGGGCAAACCGAGGAGGAGTCTACCCGCAACCTCAACGCCATAAACAAGGTCAAGGGAAAGAAGCCGTGGTTGCTTTCCTTCTCCTACGGACGGGCGCTCCAGAAGAGCACGCTCTTGGCATGGGCAGGAAAGGAAGAAAATATTCGCAAGGCCCAGGCTGCTTTCCTCGCCAGGTGCAAGGCCAACTCGGAGGCGACCCTCGGAACTTACAAGTACTAAGGAAACTCGGGCTTTTGCAGTAGCTTCTTTCGTGTTTCTGTTTCGACTCGAGTAAATTCAGATATGAGAATAAGAATGCCGTGTTTTAACTTATATGTCATAGAATCTTCTTCCTGATCTCGAGTTGTAGAAGGATATTGTTGTTGGTGTTAATAAGATTGAGGTACCTTTTTTATGGCGAGTTTGCCGAATGGTATTTTTATTTTGGTTTGGAAACTGCTAGTGTTTTTTGTTTTCTATTCAAAACTGTGATTTTATCTGTTAATTAACTTCGTTTTATACATGCGCATTTGTTTCCTTGTTCCTGTTTATAATATTGCTGAATTGGAACTCAAATGTTTAACTACTTTTAGAATTCTAACCGAACTGCCTAACGATTTAATTATGAACCAAACAAATGTATCTGTTAAGATTGAATAGTAGTTATCATTTCTCCTCTTCGACATTATATATTGTCGTTTAGAGATATCAATGTCGTAAGATAAATCACTACAAGGTCTTCGTTGAAGGCTTGAAGCGCCATAATCTTGTACCGTTCGTGGCTTTCTCGGGGACTCATGTTCTCATGTTTTGAGCGAGTAGCCAAGTAGTGGTTATCTTTTGGCAGAAACGTTATACGTTTGATTATTCTAGAATATGCTATAAGAGGTCGATTGAATAATTAAATCTAAAGTAATACGACATGTCCAGAACAATAAAAAATCTGAATAAAACTTGATAACATGGATTTTATGCATAGTAAAAAAAAAAATGAAACAACTCTTCTGTTTTCATCATATCGAAATGCATGTAAACAGTCTTATCGCGTCATTATTCATTGTTTTATGATATGATATCTTATAGGTTTCAATCTAAATCAAGTTCAGTCCAAGCCTTTTTTAATTTTGTTGCGTTTTTATATCATCCTATAGGAATATCACAATTTCATCGAGATCTTTACAGCGTAAGAGACTCAGAGTCCCACATTTTCTATTCCTTGCTATCTAAATGAGAAAATGCGTATTATACGTGGTGGTGAGCGCTGTGTATAAAAGCTCAGAGAGAATGACAACATACAAAAGTCTTAAATGAGAAAATTAAAAATTCTGCAACATACAAAAATTCTGCAACTTGAGCTTAAGATTCATGAAAGAGGAAAAAGCGAATGAGAAAATGAAAAAAGAAAGAAAGCTCTAGTACTTTCATGATCAGAATTAGCAGCTTAGAGAGAGAAAGTCAGAGAGAGAGAGAGAAAGTTTGATGATAAAGACTGTAAATCTGTAATGTCATGGCCTTGTTTTGGTTCCCTCTGGTGGGAAGCTTCTTCACTCTTT
>NW_010357938.1:289943-303490 GCF_000414095.1 Morus notabilis | reverse complement strand
AAAAAAAAAAAGGGGGTTGAAAACAGAAAGGGGTCATGATCATCATGATGATCATCTACAACTTTTTTACTCTCTTACAATTATTTCTAGTTCTATTCTCAAAAGCAAAGTTTCTATATATTCAATGCTAGTGGTCCTAAAGATTGGGTTTTTTTGATGGAGAAAGATCTATGAGAAACTTCCTGCGGGAGAGAAAACTTAAAACCAAAAGGTGATTGTGTTGGATCTTGACTAATTTTGGAGTGCTAGATCTTCTATAGATTCTGGAGTTAAGGTAATATGGGTAATTTACAAAAGCAAGATTGGTCTTTTTTATTTGTTTGCATTGATCAGCCAGAAGTACTAAAGTTAATGTCCTACAATGAGTTAATTACACGGAAAGGGAAAAATGTTTTTGAAGGCTTTACTTCAGTCACAAAGATACAAACATTTAACTAAGGTAGTGTAGAAGATTAAGTAAATTAAACCCCTCACCGATTTTTATTCTGAAGACCTTTGAGGATTATCTATAAACTTTCCTAACCATTTGGAAATGCAAGGAAAACAAAACTATGCCATATCCATTTCTACATTTGAGGTTTTTAAATTATATGCGTCTGTAAGTTGAGTTTCCTTATAATATTCTGAGTGGAAAATATGCCTAGAGAAAAATAATTCCAAGGAAAAATAAATAAATTTAAAGAAGGATGGAGAGAAATTATTCCGTAGACTATGTGTACTACATCATCATGCATATACAGTACACTCCTCTAATAAATACTTAACATTTGGATCATTTTTCAATATGAACGTTCCCTATACTATTCATTTTTCTCTCTTATTATATACTTTAATTGTTCACCAACTTTTATTTTTATGCTTCGAAATATAATAGCTTATTTTATTTGACAAAATTTAAAAAGGTAATAACATACTCGCAAACATATAAAAAAAACGTATCATGGCTTTTTTTCCTACAATATCATGAAGAACAAGTATTCTAATAATATATGTGTGTGTGAACCTATGTATATGTGTGTTCTAATCAAGTTCTTATTTTGTTTTAAAATATCATATATGAAAAAATTAATCAAACCTTTGAAATATTTTTATTAGAATTGTAAAATATCTTAGCTAATTATAATAATATAAAACTTCATGGGTATCTTCTTCTTAGATTTCTTTTCGTATTCAACATTTCCTATCTCTCATAACTTTTTGATTTGGTTGATTGCTTTCGAATAGAGTAAATTGTTGATTTCGTTGCTGTTGTTTTTTGTTTTTTCCTTTCTAAGTTTCCTTAATGGATTTAAATGTAGAAAATAGTTTTTTTCTAAACAGTGAAAATAGTATTATTTGAAATTAAAATTAAGGAAGATGATCTTCTAAAAAAACAAAATTAAGGTAGATGATTTAGGTCTTTCTGGTAATTGTGACAACACGAATATAGTAAATATTAGTAGGAGAGAGAAAGAAGATTAAACAAAATTGACATTAAAAAATATCCAAATCTAAAGTATTTACTGGAAGGATGTATCACATAAACATGGTGGTACAAACACCCAATTTCTTAATAATTTCCATGAGATGAATAGGGTTTTTTTTTAAGGGGATATACAAACACCCAATTTCTTAATAATTTCCATGAGATGAATAGGGTTTTTTTAAAGGGGAATAGGGGTTTTCATTAACCCACCTCTTTTCCACAAGAAAAACGTCCCTTGTAACTAAGTACTTTTAGAGATACAAAAGTCATATATACAACTGGCGATATATATAAATATATGTACGCACGCATATATATATATGTGTGTGTGTTTAACCACTATATAAATATATGTACATGTGTTTATACTCCTGCTATACTAATTAGTTAGGTCATGAGTAAAACATAGAGAAAAAGATTCTAATGACAATTACAATTATTGTACAACGTTTTATTATTATTATTATTATTATTATTATTATTACTATTATTATTGTTTATGTTCCCTTGTTCCCTACTCTCAGAGAAGTGATATCACTTGAAACCAAAACGTGTGCTCTTTCTTCTAACAAGTACATGACTAGCATTTGCATCGATTTACAAGCTAGATGACAAATTCCTTGATGCATGCATGTAGGCTGTGTACCAATCTGCTGATAGCTAGCTAGATAGCCATGTATTATTTCTCTCTCTCTCTCTCTCTCTCTAAATATATGAATATATAATATGTCAATATTGAAAGTACGTAGATATTTATTAAAATTAAAATACGAGTACTTCATCCAAAAATTAGATTTCTGAATTAGTTTCTAATCTATTTTCTATGTACAATTATCTACACCACAACCTCCCCATTCCGTCTCCTGGCAAAAAAAGAGCAAGAAAAGCATGTTCATTAATATTTCCTCAGAGGAGCAAACCCAGTCCGTAATGATTTTCTCCGGATCCAAACCAATTAGCAAAAAAAGAGAAACTATACAAAAAAGCATTTAAAATGATTGGTAAGGTTGAGCATATATACTACACCGGAATTATCACTGCGACAATAAAGACCATTTGCAACGATATTTTTTAAGACGATATTTATCATCGTAAATAATATAATATTTATGACAATATTTCGTCGTAATTATTTTTCATGAAATAAAATAAGTATGTCGTCATTAATAACTTAAATGTCATCACAAATAAGTTTGACGCATAAATTTCAATGGCATAGATTTTTGCCGTCAAAGGGAATCCATTTTTTGTGACGACAAGTCGTCGCAAATATCTTATTATTTACGACGACAAATGTCGTTGCAAATAATATCAGGTTATTTGTGACGATATTTTATCTTTGTCGTCGCAAATAATCTTTTAAAGATTTCACCAAAAACTAAACGCGGGAAAAATGATTATTTACAACGACTCAAAATTATTTGCGACGAGATAATGTCGTCGCAAATAATTGTCAGCTGTGACGTATTTGCGACGACATTTTAAATTTATTTGCGATGACAATGTCGTCGCAAATAAGTCTGATCTAATATACCTTAGCTTCTTCCTCTTCATTTTCCCCCGACGCTTTCTCTCTCTCTGCCTCTTCTTCCCCTCACCGCCACCGCCACCCCCGCCGCCAGCCGTCTTCTCTCTCTCTTCCCTTCTCTCTCTCCCCTTCTCTCTCTTCCCTCCTTTCTCTCTCTCTTCCCTTCTCTCCTCTCTCTCTCTCTCTCTCTCTCTCACTCTCTCTCTTCTGATCCCTTCTCTCTTCTTCCCCTCTCCGGCCGCTGCCGCCCCACCCCCGCCGCCCTGCCCCCGCCAGGATTTCGAAGAGGTTTGGGTTTTCTTCTTTTTTTTTCTTTTTGTAAATTTTGTTTTTGTTTGGTTGCCGAGAAAATGGAAGAAGAAAATAGAAATTGGAAGATCAAATGTGCACGTCCAAGAAAATTTTATTGCTCTTATTTTGCTTATCGAGTATGTGTTTGGATTGAGTTACGAGAATTTTGATGCTCTAGGAGTTGAATATTGGGGATTTTGTTAGGGAATTTTGTTCGAGTTTAGTCATTTTTTATGGTTCGAAGAATGTGAAAATTTAAACTTGCATTGATTAATCAAGATTGTGTCTATATGTTACTCTTGATGTTAATAAAATGTTAATTTCAGTGTTTAAAAATTATGTTCGATATTTCAATTTGATGTAGGCGTTTGATTTTTCGCCTTCGTCGTTGTTTGCCTGGTTCCTCCGACGTAATCCTACTATTTTCAGCCCCCGTTTAGTGGGTTTGAACTTTGTAAGTTTTTTATATTTATTGTACTTTTAGTTTAAAATTGTTGTAGTTTTTGGTTATATGAATTCGGGATTATGATTTTGATATTTAAATTATGATTTTCTTATATTGTTGAAATTTAGTATATGTTTATGATTCTTGTTCTGGGTGGCACATCTTGCAGCTATGGTGTGCTGAAATCTTTTAAAGTTATTTTTCTACAGGTTTAGATTTTTAGATCATAAGAAAAATAAGCTGTTATACTACTAAAATTTAGTTAGAAAACGAGAATTTTAATAAGTTCATTAACAAACTTTCATTAATAAAATTTAATTGTGTTAATAAAGAGTAAAATTAAAATTAATTAAACACATTAATAAATTGTTATGTCTGTTGTTGTGTATAGTTGAAATACCGATTGACAAAAGTTGGATTTATTTGAGGAACCAATTGTTGGATCAATATTGGAATGGGTTATCTGCTTTTATTGAGGTCGCCAAAAATTATAAAACTTCCAGTGGCCATATCAGCTGTCCTTATGTAAAATGTAGAAACCATGAAATGCATCTAGTAGAAACTGTGAGAGCGCATATACATCGATTTGGTTTTGATCCATTGTATAGTACATGGATTCACCATGGTGAAGTAGAAGCGGTTTTAGGTGTCGACCTAATAGTTAATCAACCAATACGCTGTGGATCTAGAAGATGCACAGTACGCTGAATTTAAGGATATACTTTCTGAGCTCCAGGTGGGATTGTATCCGGATTGCACTAAGTATTCATCTTTAAATTTCTTAGTGAAATTGATGCATTTAAAAGTATTATACAAGTGGCCTAATGAGTGTATGGATGCTCTGTTAAATCTATTGAAAGATGCATTCCCGGATGTAAAGTTACCTTCTTCTCATTATGAGTCGAAGAAGCTCATGAGTAAACTTGGACTGGGTTACGAAACAATTCATGTCTGCATTGTATAGTACATGGATTCACCATGGTGAAGTAGAAGCGGTTTTAGGTGTCGACCTAATAGTTAATCAACCAATACGCTGTGGATCTAGAAGATGCACAGTACGCTGAATTTAAGGATATACTTTCTGAGCTCCAGGTGGGATTGTATCCGGATTGCACTAAGTATTCATCTTTAAATTTCTTAGTGAAATTGATGCATTTAAAAGTATTATACAAGTGGCCTAATGAGTGTATGGATGCTCTGTTAAATCTATTGAAAGATGCATTCCCGGATGTGAAGTTACCTTCTTCTCATTATGAGTCGAAGAAGCTCATGAGTAAACTTTGACTGGGTTACGAAATAATTCATGTCCGCAAGTACGATTGTGCTTTATTTTGGAAGGAGAACGCTGATCTACAAACGTGTCCAGTATGTAAAATATCCCGTTGGAAGAAAAAAGGACAAAGGGTACTAAACAAGTGCCGTGGAAAGTACTACGTTATTTCCCGTTAACAGATCGGTTGAAGCGTCTGTACGGTTCTCGTCACACAGTTAAAGATATGACATGGCACCAGCGTGGGCGTTCAAATGATGAGGATTTAATGCGTCATCCAGTCGATGGTAATGAATGGAAGGAGGTAGATGAAAAGTATCATGAGTTTTCACGTGAGCCGAGAAATATTCACTTGGGGTTGGCCGTTGATGGTTTCAATCCTTTCGGGAACATGAGCCTCTCATATAGTATGTGACCTGTGGTTTTAATGGCCTACAATTTACCTCCGTGGTTATGCACTAAGGATCCTTATAGGATGTTGACATTGTTGATTCCTGGCCCAAATGCACCCAGAAAGGATATGGATGTCTTTTTAAGGCCCCTTGTGGATGAGCTAAAAGATTTGTATAATGAAGGAGTAATTGTATGTGACACAGTTTCGAATACATCATTTTAGATGCGGGCTGTGTTGCTCATGACAGTTAATGATTTTCCTGCTCGTAGTAGTTTATCTGGATGGAGTGGTCAGGGCTATTTAGCATGCCCAACTTGCAACGATACAACCCCTTCAAAGAGGATAACAAGTAAGACTTGTTTTGTTGGCCATCGGCAATGGCTTCCTATTAAACATGGGATGAGAAAGAATAAAAAATTTGATGGTAAGGTTAAGAAACGACCTCCACCGGCTAAAAAATCTGTTCACGAAATCTTAGCTCAGTTAGAAAATGTGCTAGTCAGATTGCCTGGTAAACATGAAAAGTATGGTGGTAACAAGCGGAAAAGACATGCAAGTGAGCTTAATTGGACGAAGAAGAGTATCTTTTGGGAGTTGCCTTATTGGAAGTCATTGTCATTACGTCACAACTTAGATGTCATGTATATTGAGAAGAATGTATGCGACAGCTTATTGGGCACAATTCTAGACATTGACAGAAAAAGTAAGGATACAGACAAGGCGAGAATCGATTTGCAACATATGGGGGTGCGCAAGGAGTTGCATTTGTACAAAGACGGTGATCGTTGGATGAAACCACATGCATCTTATACACTATCTCCAGATGATGGTAAAAAATTTTGTGATTTTTTAAAATCAGTAAGGTTTGCTTATGGATTTGCTTCAAATTTAAAGAAAAACGTGATCGAAGGGAAAAATAAGATTATTGGGCTAAAATTACATGACTACCACATCATAATGCAGCGATTATTGCCAACAGGGATATGACCATTCATGAAGAAAGAGATTGTTGATGCAATAATAGAATTAAGTAATTTTTTCGAGTTAATATGCTCAAGGACATTGCGAAAAAGTGATTTAGAGAAAGCTCAACAAGATATTGTGTTTATTTTATGCAAGTTAGAAACAATTTTTCCTCCTGTCTTTTTTGACATAATGGTACATTTAGTTATACACTTGCCTGAATAAGCCATTCGAGGAGGACCAGTTCACTTAAGATGGATGTATCCGTTGATTTCTTGGATCGTTAAAGAAATATGTCAAGAATCATGCACGTCCTGAGGGTTCGATTGCTGAGGCATACATTGTGAACGAAGCTCTGACTTTTTGTTCAATGTATTTAACTGGAGTTGAAACAAGGTTTAATAGACTGGCCAGAAATTGGGTAGACGATGAAGATCATACTATTAAAAGGATTTCTGTATTCGAAACTCGCTGTCGGCCAATTGGGAAGATGACCCCCATCACTTTGGATACTCATTTACGAGAGAAAGCTAAGTGGTACGTACTACAGAAATGTCCAAAAATGCAGCAATTCATTAAGTAAGTACTACTTTCATTTTTGTTACTTAATTGTTCCTTGATTGTGTCGCATACAATCGTGTCCCTTACTTTCATTCTCTGTTAAACAGTGACCAGAGGAGGGAGATTGATGACGGCGGTCGAACCATACCATTGGATGAAATTCAATCAAAAGAGTTTCCAAAATGGTTTAAGAATAAGGTACATTTATAATTAATTTGCATTGACATTGTTAAGTTATTAAAAAATTTCTATTTAAACAGAATTCATGTCTCTTTATAGATTTTCAATATTTGACAGCAGAATGGCCCAGAAGCGATTGATCAAATACTTTCGCTTTCAAGTAGTTCAAGCTTCTCATGTCGAAGTTATCCTGGTTGTGTGGTGAACGGTGTCAAGTTTCTGATACGCAATCGGGATATGAATCGAAGTACTCAAAATAGTGGTGTTTGTGTTCGCGGACCTGATAACCTAACATATTATGGAGTTTTAAAGGATATTTATGAACTGTCCTAGTTGAACGACAATTATGTTGTGCTTTTTAAATGTTTGTGGTTTGACACTCGTCCGGGAAAGAAAAGGATTCAACACTACAAAAATAGAATAAGTGTTTTTGTTAAAGACACGTAGTACGAAAATGAACCTTTCATACTTGCATCTCAAGCAGAGCAAGTTTCTTATGTAGACAATTTATTCAACGGTCCAAACTGGAAGGTTGTAGAACACTTTAGACATCGACATATTTGGGACATTCCAGAAACTGACATTGATGACGTGATGATAGTCTAGGATACGGAGTCTACAAATATTGAGTTAGTGGTGGAACTACCAGAGATTGACTTATTTGTATTGAATCGACATGATGTATCGTCTAATATTGTCACCTCCGATGTTGATGCAATTATGAAAGATAAGTCTCCTGTAGTTGATGATTTTATTGATGACGAGGACGATGAAACTTTAGAAGGGTACGTTGAGGAGGAAGTCATCGAATCTGAAGACGATGATGACATAAATGATGATGGCAACAATCAACAATGTAGCAGCGACGACGAGTAGAATTTATGTATAGTAATTATTGTTTTTCTCATGATTTCGTTTTAATATTATGATCTTCTGTGAATTTATAAATATTGTTATTAATATGAATTTGTTCACAGGCATTCATGGCTGGTCAGGTAGCGACTTACGCTGGCTCTTCAGGGGGAGCGCAGCCTCCTCTCAGTCCTCACAGACTCCCCGTATTCTGTGAGTCTGGTATGTTATTCTGATTTTTTTCCCATTCTATCATATAATAAATAAATGTAGTAGTACATGTTGATTTGAAATGCTTACATATGTTTACAACACCTGAACCTCGACAACGTAGAGGTCGAGGTGGGGCGAAAGGTTATGAAATTGCCCAAAAAGTCCTTCGAGACAGTAAAATCACAGTACAATTTGATGAGGCGGGAGGTACTTAGAATGCGCTTAGTAAATATGGTTCCTAGTTTGATAGTGCAGTTCATATTAATACCAGGGACATATGTGAGCCCTTCCATGATGCTTGGAAGGACATTAGCGACATAGACAAGAGGACAATTCAGAACTGGATGCTGGTATTTGTCTTGATTAATAATTTGTATAGTTTATACTAAAGTTAAACATAACAATGTGTTTTAATGATATGAAATTGTTTTGCAATGATTGGTTTAACATCGACTACAACTATAAGAACGGTATTCTGAGGTCCGTAGTTAATAGGGAGATAGCAAAGTGCTACAAGGATTGGAAAAGTTCCCTGCATCGCCATTTCAAACGCTATGGTAGAGACAGTCTTCCGAGTAACATGAGGAATCCACTTCATTGGGATCGTTGTTGCGATAGGTTCTCCGCTGACAAATTTCAAGTAATTATAGATTTTTTACAACTTGATGATTTTTTATACATAATTTGTTTAATTTTACTATTACTTATTATAGTTAATCATAAACAGAAAATATCATAGATAAATAAAATAAAACTAATCGTAGCAATCAAAAGTATCCAAGCTTACATGGTCGGATATCGTATTCTCAGCATTGCAATAAAAAGGTTAGTAGTTATCGTACTTATATGTTTGTGATGATTGTTCTGGGTAGCACATCTTGCAGCTATGGTGTGCTGAAATCTTTTAAAGTCATTTTTTTTTACAGGTTTGGATTTTTGGATCATATGAAAAATAAGCCGTTATGCTGCCGAAATTTAGTTAGAATTTAAGAATTTTAACAAATGTAATTTATTTGACAGGTCAGTATGGAGACCCAAGAGCCGATGTCTGCCATAGACAATTGGGGGGACATGTATCATCGCGGGGCCTCTTAGGTTAATCCCCAAGCGGAACAGACTTTTGTAAAATTTTTATTTTTCATATTAAATTTTTTTATACTGCTCGACTAGACCCGCCTTTGACGAGCATGAGGTTTTGGAGCAAGTTCTTGGCATGCGTAGAAGACATAAGATAGGAGTGGGTCCGACGCTCTCCCAAAAGCATTACTCCCGGGCTTCTCCTTCATCTGCTAGTTCATACTCGGACGTAACATCATCGGCTCAACCTGACCCACGTATGAGTCATTATTAAAAGAAATTGTACTGGGAACAAGTTAAGATTTATGAGAATCAGGTGAAGGTGTTAGAGTTGGTGGCTAAATTGCAGCCCAACATCCAATTACCTACGATTGATCGTCCAGAACCAGTTGACCTAGACGCTCCTCTACCTCATTCAGATGATGACGGTCCTGATGATGATTCAGATGCTGTCGATGCAGCAAACTTAGACGATTAGTTCCGTTATATGTACTTTTTTATTTTTCACTTTATTTAGACTTTTATATTTTTTTGAACATTATATATGCACTTCATGTAGTATTCATAATATATTTCATAAATTTATTTAGATTTACTGTTTTTAATATTAATTTATATTTCACTATTAATGTATCTTAATAAATTCTATTCAGTATGTAACATAATAATATTTAATTAAAAATATTAAAAATTAATTAATTACCATTTTTTAAAAATTATAAAAAAAAAATTAATTACGGTTTTTTGCGACGACTTTTTTAGACTTGTCGTCGCAAAAAAGTAAGATTATTTGCGACGATAATTTGAAATGTCGTCACAAAAAATGGATCATATCACGAGAAATTTAGAATGACGTATTAGCGACGATTATTGTCGCAAATACATTTGCGACGACGCTGTGTCGTCGCAAAAAAGGTTTTTACAACGAATTATTTACGCCGACAAATTTGTAACGATACGTCGTCGCCAAAAATTTTTTTTGCGACGACTTTTTGTCATCGCAAAAATCCCTTTTTTGTAGTGTAAACCATCTGCATGCATAAAGGAATTAATTGCAAAAAAAGGAACACACACAAAAATTCATAGAGGTATAGCAAAGGAATGGCTACCAAATAATAGGAAATATATTGGGCACTATCCTTTTCCAATTAAAATCCCAGCAAGATAAGAAAAAGATCCCATTATTTTCCTTAAAATGTCCATGTCCCAAGTTCCAAGTCCCTATACATCAAAATTAAAAATCCTCACAAAGTTAACTCTTTTTCTTACATAGTCTAAACCCCATAATATATTCATAAATAACCCCCCAATGGAGGCAATAATAATATTTGTCAATTTTTTTTTTTAATCTCTAAAGAAAAAGTCAATATAACTTCTCCCCTCCCCCCCCCCCCCATGCTTACATCATGGCCATCATTATCATCATCATCAACATATCATCACTGATTTTGCCCTCCCTTGTTAATCTTGAGCCCATAATTCTCCCACAAATTCTCTGACCCTTCTCCAATCAAGAAAGCCGGAAAACAACTATGATCATGAGTAGTACTTCTCACATTCGCATTGGATGGGGAAGGAGAAGAATTAGCAGTACCATCATTCATTTGATCACAATTATAACCTCCATGATTGTACAATGAAGTAGAGGACTCGTTATTATTATAACCTCTAGAATTCTCCTTCCTCTTCTTACTTGACATTTCTAATTTACTAGATTTCTTTAAGTACTCATTATTGATACTCTCCCACTTCTCCCTACACATGAAACCGTTCCTATCATACCCTAAACAAGCCATCTTCGCCGCTATGTCCTCCCACAAAACCTCCTCCGAAAACCCGCCTTGCGAAAACCTCGAATCCATGCTCGGCCTCAATTGAATTAGCCTTGTTATATCCGGTTCAAGCCAATTACTTTGATGGTGAATATTGTTATTGTTGTGTGGAAAAATGTGGGTGACATTTGGAACGGCGACAGTGTGACACGTGGCCCTACTTTCCCTCAAAAGGTGACAACTCTCGACGCTTGGAGCTTGACTACCCCGACGCTTGGAGCTCGCTTCCCCTCGATGCTGCAAAGAAAGGCCCAAATTAGGGCGTCAACCAGTTGTGCCGTCGAACTTATGCAACAAACTTCCTCTGGAAAGGGTCAACTATCAGAAAGGACATGAGGTCTACGCGGCACAGACGCCGAGGGGAATACTCTTCAGAAAGAAGCCTCACATCACAAGTTGCGTCTAGGGGTGGGAGACGTCTGTAATACGGGCATTAATTGCAATCCCCTAAACCGCCCTACAGTGGGCAGTGAAGGATTACAGGAATCCCCAGAGCCGTAATAGAAGACCAATTGGCTTAGTGAACAGTCCAAAAGGTGATTAGTGGGCTATGATCTGAGCCTAGAAAGGTATGTCACTCGAGTACTTCTACCTACGAAGGAAAATCGCCCACGAAGGAAGCTTGAGCTATAAAAAGGGTAAAGCCCCATACACGAAGGGGGGGACTTCTCGAGTATTGAATGAGAGAATATACATGCATTGTAAAAAGTCCAAAAGAAATATATCATACACAAGTGGATGTAGCTCTTCATTAACAGAGTGAACCACTATAAATCTCGCGTGTCCTCTCATTCAAGCACTACACTCATGCTTACAAAACACAACAAACACTTTATAACATAATTTCAAATATACTGTTAATTCTCAGCCGGTAACCCAACGGGATACCAGTGGATAACCCGGCGTATCTCTGTTGACGGAATTCAGCCATCAACAGTTACTATTGTTTTCTATCTCAGTACTCCCGTGATCTTGATCATGGTCTTGGTTTAGACCCTGATCCGGCGATGAAGAAAGTACTATACCTTTGTAGTCAATTTATTTTCCTGTTATGTTCTTCAAAGCATCCATTAAAGCCGAATCCCGAGCTTCGATCCAAGCCCTCTCTTTGGCCCAAAACTTGTGCTCTTTCTCTATTCTAGCAGCCTCTTGTTTCCTCCATTCTTCTTCTCTCAAGCTCCTCTCCTTCTCTTTCTGCTCAAGGGTTTTCACCAGCTTCTCCAACCAAGCCTCTTGCTTCTCCATCAGCTTCCGCATCTGCGCGTCGATGAACTCCTTTATCCTCTTAAATATAGATAGCATATGACTCTCATTCACATTATTTGCAATTTATAATAACTCCATTTTATCTTTCATCCACTCTAAAATATCTACCAAAATGTGGTATGTACTTTTTTTTTCTTTTTTCTATCCACTTTTTCCATAAAATTATCCAAGTTACTTTTATATTACAACATTTATATTACGCCAATAAAGCTAACACTGCCTCAAATAATAAATCATCTTACACATATTGAATAAGAGCATTGGTGTTTTTTCCATAGAGGCATACACTTTGATAGATAGTAGGCCAAAGGTGGAGGTTCGTAGCGAAAAAAAAAAGTAGAGGTGCATGTCGTGATATATAGTATTAGAGCGATGGCCCAACTAAAAGTGTGGCTAACGAGGATATTAGATTTTAAAGGTGGCGTGATTGTGACGGTCATTAATCTCTTTTAGCGAAAAAAATTAAGATAAATTATACAGTCTCACATTAGTTAAGAAAGGTTATATGTGATGATTTATTAGTAATGTAACACCCTGAAGAATTAATTGAGATTAATTAAGGTAATTGAGATTATTAGTGTGCCTAATCTGATGTAATTAATTGAGTTTAAATAATTCTAAGGTATTTAAATTATTCACAGTAATTTATTTAATCCAGAAGTGTGTATGGGCGCATTTCTGGACAGTTATATTTTACACATGTCACTTTCTTTTATTTTTCTTTTCTTTTCTTTTCTTTTTCTTTTTCCTTTCTTTTCCTTCCTTTTCTTTTTCTTTCCCGTGCGTTTCTCTCTCTCTCTCTCTCTCTCTCCCACTTCCGTGCTCTCTCTCTCCCTCTCTATCTCTCCCATTTGTGTCTCAAATCAAAACCGGATTCGAACCAAGAGTGATTTCAAAGAGTTTTCAACGTCAAGAGAAGGATTCGAGGTAAGATTACTGAAAGAACCTCTCTTGAATCTATGTTTTTCGGATTTCAAAACTTATTTTTGGTTCAAAACGGATTTTGATGATTTTGAGTAAAACTAGAGTAGAAATTGGAGATCTTGGGTTCTTTGGACTTGTTTCAGGACCTAGAACCTGGATCTAGTGGTTTCCCTTTGAAATATTTGGATTTGGGACTGGATTTACAGGTTTTTGGACTGATTTCCGCGAGCTTCTCTCGCGCAGTCGATTCCACCGGTCGACCTGTGCGCAGGCTGACCGGTCGACC
>NW_010357938.1:224123-282193 GCF_000414095.1 Morus notabilis | reverse complement strand
GTATTAACGATTTTAAAATGTTTAATAAATGATTTCTTAAGCAAAGAGATCTTGTGAACTGGTAATAGAGTCTATTGCTGTAAGCCTAGATAGGATGCGTAGAGTGCATCCTCGGGGGCAGAACCCGAAACCGGTCCGGGTAGGCGAGGCACTTGGTTAGGTAAGTAATTTGTACTAATTACTTGCTGAAGCCTGTAACATGGTTATTTTCAGTTATATTTCCTTTGAGAAAAAGGATGTGAGGTTCCGGCTGTTCTGTCGGGACTGAATGTCTTATTTTATTTATGTATTCAATCATTTATTCATGCGCTCATTTATTTTAAATATTTCGAATTATATCCTACTGGGCATTTCGCTCACGTTTTATATTTAAATGTTAAACCCCTCCCAGGAGACTCGAGGAGCGGTGCAGGGTAGCTGGAGTTGCTACTGTTGGATCAAGTGAGGATTGAGTTTATCCTCTTGAACAAATGTAAGGAATTTGAGAAATTATGTAAACCTATTTAATATTGGATTTTCTAGACTGTGGATGATGTCTATTGTAATTGATTATTTACATGTGCGAGTATGTATGATACTGTATGTCCTGTGGGGTGGAACCCTGTGTGTCAGAGGCTCCTGGATTATGTCGTTTATTTAGATTTTTATGCAGTTAAGTGTGGGACCCGGTTGGGAATCTGCTTTATTAATCCCAAATCGAGTTCCACGTCACCCACCCCGTTTGGGGGGCGTGACAAGTAATGACACTATCTCTCAATAATATGAGGCATTCTATGGTGAATTCCAATGACAAAACTGTGTGGGCTATACCAAAAGCAGACAATATTGTACAAAATGGTTATTTGTGGTTTGTTATATGTGGTATCAGAGCTCTTACCCAGTCAAAAGTGTGACATATGAGGATGTTGGGTACTAAAAGATGAGGTGATTGTAACAGTTATCAATCTTTGGAGGTGAAATGCCGATGACAGGGTAAGCCATGAAGTCTCACTTTGCATAAGGAAGGTTATAAGTGATGATTTATAAGTAAGGACACCATCTCACTATGATATGAGCCATTTTGGCGTGAAATTCAAGAGCAAAACTGTGAGGGCAAAAAGATCAAGATAGGATCCTGCACACCTGGAAAGGTTATAAGTGATGGTCAAAAAGAAGGGTACTACCTCCTAATGGTATATGGCCTTTTAGGGGTAAAGCATAAATGTAAAATCGTGCAGGTTTAGACACAAAACAGTTATATCATACCAATTGAAAGTTCGGGTCGTTACAAAAAAAAAAAATTAATAATAATAAATTGTAGTTCAAATATGCAAAACAAATAGAATATTTGTATAGAATATTTGTTTATATGTTGGAATTTATTGTGTTTTGGATAAACAAAAAAATCAATAATGTATATTTATTTAATATATATCATTATGTGTCCGATTTTTTAACTTTCTATATTAAAGCGATTATGGATTCAAATTATATGTCCTAAAAAGTATATAATCAATCGAATTATATCACGTTATTGAAATGGACACAGATATTAAATCATGAAAAGTAAAATTAAAAAACATTTCAAATTTTTAAATATCATGGCAAAATATGAATGTCTAAACATCATTTTCGATCTCAAAATTAGCCAAATAATAAAATTTGATTATCACCGTAAGATATTAACTTTCAAATAGTATGAGGGATCCAAATTTATGTATTAAAATCCTTGTACTAACTGTTATAGAAAATTATAAAATTTTCAAATTTTGACCAGTAAAATGAAAATTTTATAGATAAATATACAACTCGAGAACGACAATTCACCTGTTTTAGTGGATGTTTTGAAATATGAACTCTTAGAATTTCACATACTAATTCAAGTATATATGAATTCTTACAAAGAGGCTAGCTATATAGTTTGACTCACGTCATTTTTTTTTTTTCCCCTTTGCTGCAACATGAAAATTTCATTTTAACTATAAATTTTGAGTACTAAAGGTTAACGAATAAGACCTGAGAAAAATATTGAGATGCATTGGCATAACATTTTCTGAGTAAGTTAATTTACGTGACTTTTAATAACATAAAATGATAGGTCGTTTAAAGTACTCTGTTGCCAGTTCTGCCCTCCTTTAAGCAATTAGTCTCGAAAAGAAATATTTTTTTTTTCTGTCTTTTGCACTTTGTGAAAAGAAAAAAAAAAATCTTTTTTGGTACGAAACAGTTTGTCCCCCTCCATTTTGCACTTTTCTTTCACTGCAAAATATCTACCCAAATGTGGTATATGTACTTTTTTTTTTCGTTTTCTCCATCCACATTTAAATTAATTTATCCATAAAAAGGTTACTTTTATTTAGTCACATCTTTCAACTCTAATATCTGTTAATTACCTGTTATAGATTTTATATTATGCAAACAAAGCTACTCTATCTCAAATAATGATTCATGTTAGACATTGAATAAAGGGCATTGGTGTTTTTTCCATGTAGGCATACACTTTGCTTTATCCTCACGTTGCCCCTCAATTATAATTGTAAAAATGTAGGCCAAATTTAAATAAAAAACGAAAAAAAGAGGAAGTTAAAATAGCTCTATCATCCTAAGGGTTAGTTTAACATTGCTGTGTTGTTAAAAAATTTAGTTGTTGTTGTACTATTAGTAATAAATTGTTATGACCAAAAATATAAAGGTGTTTGGTAAATATTTTTATAAAATTATTATGAATACTAGAAGCAGAAATTTAGGTATTTGATAAACTGTGTATAAAATTATTGTGTAGATATATAATGACGAAAATAGACATACTTTAATAGATATTTATAGTTAGTTTTATTTTTTATTGTCAATATTCAAAATATAGAAAAATATAATTTTAATTTTATTAATTAAAATATTTCTTAAAAATAAATTATCTGATTGATGGAAAAAAAATTTCATCTACTAAATTTCTTATTTATTGTTGTTATTTCAAACATCTTCATAATTATGTAAAAATAGTTTGAATAAAATTTAATATAGTATATTTGTTAAAGAGTTTCAATTTTTAAATAACTATCTTAAAAATATATGTTTTTTAATTTGAAATGAAAAAGGTCAAATAGGTAGATTGAATTAAATTTATTGCTGTAGCTTCTTTTTTAAAGCTAAAGACAATCTCTAAAAATAATGTCAAAAAGGTCCTAAATAATTCATCCCTTGATAGACCGCTCGTTATTTAGCTTAACAGAGTGTAAAAGTCTGATAATTACGTAAGGTAATTAAAATTAGCTAAAGCTATATTATATATCAGCTTCCACGGATATAAAATCTCACTTTGCTGTTCTTTTTTCTCTTCAATGTTACACATTTCTACTCTCTCTCACCTTAAACCCTTCTTACTCTCTCTCTCTCTCTCTAAACCCTCCTTTCTAATCGAACATGTCTGCCTTCCGGAGCAAATACCAAGGTAATCCATCTTCGATTTATGACTTCTTTTTGGTTTTTAATTTTTTTGTTATATTTAAAGCAACTTTTAAAATATGAGTTTAACAAATTTATTTTCTAATAAATCAATGAGAAGGGCAGTTTTGACTTTTTACATCTTAAAAGAGCTTCATGTATCCAAATTTTTTTTTTTTTAAATGTTCACCAATTCAAAATGATCAAAAACACGAGTAGTACTGAAAGCAAAATTCACTAAAACACAGGGTAAATATGATATTTTCTCTTATTTATTTGTTTATGTCTGCGGGTGTTTGTTTGTGGATGCAGATCCTGAATTATATCTATATAAATATATATATATTTATTTATTTATTTATTTATATCTTGCTGATCAACGCGAAGTTAAGACATTCCTTAAAAATAAAAAAATAAAAAAAATCGAAGTTTAAGACATTCTCCGAGGAAAAGAAAAAGAAAAAAGAAAAGCAGAAAAGCTAAAAATTCGGACTTAAAGATTCACAATGTCACAAGTTCAGTTTTTTAATCCGGGAATAAACATATTAATCCGGTTGTGGAAATAAATTTTTTATTTGTAAGTTTTGTTTCAGCGAGAAAGATATGCAAGCTCTAAAATTGCTTTGGTTTTACTCATGGATTTATTTCTGTCTAATAAAGAATGACCTTTAGAAGCTTTTTATGTTATTTTCCCCTTCGACATCAGATCCTCCTTGGGGCTTCATTAATGGAGCAGATATAATCTTCTGTGTTTCTTGAATGCCCTTCAAAAGTAGCAAGGAGTTAATTTGTGTGTGCTCATCGTTAGCCGTATTGGGAAAATGTCTTTCGTTCATGGTGAAGTTAAATGAGACATAAATTTAAAGGCCGTTCTTTTCGCAATTTGAATAACAACTTAAATTTTTTACTACAATATTTTCTCTTATAAAAATTTAAATTTAATTTTTGTATTACAATATGCTTTCTCAAATAAATTCACCTTTTTCAAATAGCGATTATGTAAATGTATGATACATTTTATAGTAAGAGCATCTCTAATGCTAAACTTGATTTGCCAATAACAAATTTAATATTTGAGTGCAAAAAATATTCTTTAACGCAATGTTATTTGTTGTGTCAATTTTTTCATAAATTATATTTTCAGGCAAATTTCCCACCAAGTATAGCGTATAAAAAATTTAACATTTGATTGCTATTGACAGAAGTGTTTACTTTTTCACGTCACATTTGCAACATTTGTAATTTTTAATTATTCTAAAAGTAAAAGTTTATTTTTTAAAACTTTCAAAACTTAGTAATTATGGGAAAAAGTATATTTAACATTTCAAATAGTATTATGCGATTTAACATTTTTAATAGCATTATGCATTAGAGCAAAAACTAAAAAGAACATATCATACTTTTTAATGCTAACATACAATTAGCATTAATATTTACATTGGAGACATATATTTTCATAGTCCGTACCTCTTCGCATTACTTGAATTTAAGTTAGCATTCTGATTGGAAACTCATTAGTTTTTCTGGTTTTGCATAAAGAAAGAATTGCCATTTTTCAAATAGTTCAAAACTCTATTTTACTTAAAATTTGGACTTCTCTACCTCCTATCTAGTTGTGTTATTTTCCTTTGATTGAGAGTTTTGCGAATTATGATTGACAAAACATTGATTTACAAGCTGTACGTAACAAGTGAATATAAATTGAATCTTTTTCCAGGCTTTCGCGGTCCATTTTGTTTTGTACTAGTTATTTCATTATCTTTTTTTTTTTGTCGAAAATCTATGATTGTAAATCTTGTTCATTTCTATCTAAATCTTGCTTGCCTTGCAGATGAGCTCATCGCTAACGCCGCTTATTTTCGAACCCCTGGAAAGGGCATCCTTGCCGCTGATGAAACAATGGACGAAATGACAGACCGTTTCTCGGCCATCAATATCGAGAATGTTGAATCAAACAGGCATGCTCTGCGTGAGCTCCTCTTCACCACACCTGGAGCCCTGCAATACCTTAGTGGAATTATTCTAGTCGAGGAAACCCTGTACCAAAAGAGCGCCGTTGGTAATTTGTTTTTAGCGTCTTTTTGTGAGAGAAAACGTTGTGACAGAAAGATTTGAACAGTTTCAAACCTATGAACAAAAGCATGGCTAAATTTTTTTAGGCATCTTGGAATTGGTTTCCCTTTCTTTTACTATTCCACCTATCTAGATGAAAGTGCTTCGCGAATTGACTTCTGTTCGATTCGTAAACGGTTTAGAATATCCTAATTATTGTCAAGTTTACTTGTTGAAAACTTTGCACTTTCAGTTATCGGAATGGTTTTAAACAGTGTCTTACCTTGTTTACTATGCATTTCAGGTAAGCCTTTCGTTAAAGTTTTGAAGGATGGGGGTGTCCTTCCCGGAATCGGGATCGACAAGGGTCTCGTTGAGCTTCCGGGCACCAATGGCGAGACCACAACCCAAGGTCTTGATGACCTTGGCCAACGTTGCCGGAAATACTACGAAGCCGGTGCTCGGTTTGCCAAGTGGGAAGTTGTGCTCAAGATTGGCCCCAATGAGCCTTCTCAGTTGGCCATCAACGAAAATGCAAATGTTCTAGCTCGTTTCGCCGCCATTTGCCAGGAGAATCGTCTTGTTCCCTTTCTTGAGCCCAACATCCTTCTCGAGGGGTCCCACGACATCGAGAAGTTCGCTGCGGCGAGCGAGCGCGTTCTCGCTGCCATCTACAAGGCCTTGAAGAACCACCATGTCCTGCTTGAGGCAACCCTTCTGAAGCCCAGCATGGTGACCCCCGGATTAAAGGCCAAAAAGGTCGCACCCGCGGTGATCGCCGAGTACACTGTCCGTGCCCTTCAGCGCACCGTGCCGGCGGCTGTTCCCGCTATCTTCTTCCTGTCTGGTGGGCAAACCGAGGAGGAGTCTACCCGCAACCTCAACACCATAAACAAGGTCAAGGGAAAGAAGCCGTGGTTGCTTTCCTTCTCCTACGGACGGGCGCTCCAGAAGAGCACGCTCTTGGCATGGGCAGGAAAGGAAGAAAATATTCGCAAGGCCCAGGCTGCTTTCCTCGCCAGGTGCAAGGCCAACTCGGAGGCGACCCTCGGAACTTACAAGTACTAAGGAAACTCGGGCTTTTGCAGTAGCTTCTTTCGTGTTTCTGTTTCGACTCGAGTAAATTCAGATATGAGAATAAGAATGCCGTGTTTTAACTTATATGTCATAGAATCTTCTTCCTGATCTCGAGTTGTAGAAGGATATTGTTGTTGGTGTTAATAAGATTGAGGTACCTTTTTTATGGCGAGTTTGCCGAATGGTATTTTTATTTTGGTTTGGAAACTGCTAGTGTTTTTTGTTTTCTATTCAAAACTGTGATTTTATCTGTTAATTAACTTCGTTTTATACATGCGCATTTGTTTCCTTGTTCCTGTTTATAATATTGCTGAATTGGAACTCAAATGTTTAACTACTTTTAGAATTCTAACCGAACTGCCTAACGATTTAATTATGAACCAAACAAATGTATCTGTTAAGATTGAATAGTAGTTATCATTTCTCCTCTTCGACATTATATATTGTCGTTTAGAGATATCAATGTCGTAAGATAAATCACTACAAGGTCTTCGTTGAAGGCTTGAAGCGCCATAATCTTGTACCGTTCGTGGCTTTCTCGGGCACTCATGTTCTCATGTTTTGAGCGAGTAGCCAAGTAGTGGTTATCTTTAGGCAGAATGGTTATACGTTTGATTATTCTAGAATATGCTATAAGAGGTTTTCCGATTGAATAATTAAATCTAAAGTAATACGACATGTCCAGAACAATAAAAAATCTGAATAAAACTTGATAACATGGATTTTATGCATAGTAAAAAAAAAAAAAATGAAACAACTCTTCTGTTTTCATCATATCGACATGCATGTATACAGTCTTATCGCGTCATTATTCATTGTTTTATGATATGATATCTTATAGGTTTCAATCTAAATCAAGATCAGTCCAAGCCCTTTTTAATTTTGTTGCGTTTTCATATCATCCTATAGGAATATCACAATTTCATCGAGATCTTTACAGCGTAAGAGACTCAGAGTCCCACATTTTCTATCCCTTGCTATCTAAATAAGAAAATGCGTATTATACGTGGTGGTGAGCGCTGTGTATAAAAGCTCAGAGAGAATGACGACATACAAAAAGTCTTAAATGTGACAATTAAAAATTCTGCAACTTAACTCATCACTTTTTTTTTTTTTTAAGAGTTCTATCCTTCTTAAGTTGATATATAGATGGCAAAAAGTTGGGAAAGTGTTTAACAAGATACAACAATATTTATACTTGCAGGGACATCTCTGTAGGGTTTTTCTTTTTTTTTTTTGTTTTTTTGTTTTTTTACCTTGGGTTGAGATTTTTAGCAAAATTTTTAGAATATTACAAGAGTAGCAAAAATGACAACGTAATTATTATAATGATGTCACATTTTGTACCATGTAAGGCCAGAATTATCATTTTAATAATATCAAATTTTGTTGTTTTTATAATATTTCAAAAATTTTACTATATGTGTAAAAAGTCCTGAAAGCAATTTACATATGTGTCCATTATAAAGAGGGTGAAGAAAGAAATGTCCTCAAATAATTATATTTGCAGATAAGTCTATATATTGACCTGTAATGATCTTTTTATCCTTTTTAACCCTTCCTTAAAACTAGGATCATTACGTTTTTTGAGCTTTTTTAACACAGCTGTTACATGTAATAGAAAATGGTTTCTAGATAATAGAATTAGAATGGTTTTGTTTTTATCATGTTGAGTCATCGATAAAAACATAACATAACCTAGGATAATACAAAATAAAGACTACGAGAAATAGGGCTGTACAAACAAATCGTAAAACTGAAATCGACCGCCACCGCTTATGGAACTGACCTCTCAAAAATTGAAAAATACGGTGCCACGTGGAACCGACAAAGTCGGTTCGGTTAACCGACTGAAAAGACTTCAAGACGGTTCGATTTCGGTTTAGGCCCTTGATGTTCGGTTTATAACCGAACCGACCAACTCTATTAATTAACTTTTTTCTGTTGTTGTCGTTTTATTGCTTATGATGTCGTTTTATTGATTTTGTTGTCGTTTTATTGATTTTGTTGTTGTTTTATTGATTTTGTTGTTATTTTATGGAGTGTGATGTCGTTTTATTGCTTATGTATCAGATTCACAGTTTCTTGATTTCTTCTTTCACTCTCAGTCTCTCACAGTTTCTTGATTTCTTCTATGCTTTTTAATTATGCTTTAGACTTCTTAATTTATTATGTCAATTTAAATATTTTTTTACACTTTGAACATTAGTATTGTTTGTTGTAACTTTCTAGTTTCTAGTTTGTACTTTGGATTTTAGACATTGAATTTGGATATTTTGTGTGTGTGGTATTATCAATTTGGATGTTGTGCTTTGTATTCATTTATTGTGATTACATGTTTGTATAAAAGGAATGTTTTACATTTTTTCACAATTTATGGTAAAAAAATGCAACTAAAGATGCTGATAACATGATGGTTAACTAATGGTCACCATCCTGATTACCAAAACCGAAAACCAACTGAAAATTGAAGTTTGATTAACCGAACCGAATAGTACTTTCTATGGTTCAATTTCGGTTCCCAGTTTTTAAACACCGACATGCCGAACCGACCAAAATCGGCGGTTTTTAACCACCAAACACCCCTTAACAGGAATAAATAAGAAGAAAACCACTACACTAATAGGAGTATATAAAGGGAGGGAACACTTTTTTTTTTTTTTTTTTTTTTTTTTGAGGAAGGAGGCAACAGATTTATTAGAGGAAAAAGTGTTAAAAGTGTGAAAATAGTTAATTCCTCGTTTTAGGGAATCAGTTATTGCATTTTTTTAAAAAAAAAAAATTGAGTATTCAGATATTGCATATACAATTGATAACTGCACACGTGGAGTAAATTGTACTTCCGGAATAACATAATCGTTATAATCTGAAAATAGACATCCAAGTAATATTGTTAAATTGTGGATATATAGTAAAAAGGGAGTCCAAAACTATTCAATGTTGTGTAAATACTTCAATGCTCTTTAATATTTCAATATTTAAGAGAGAAAGAGGGAAATAGGCCAAGACTTGAGATAAATTAAAATTAATAGGCCAATAGTTTACATAAGTTAATAAATAGGCTAAATTACTGTTTTCGTCCATAACTTGTCTGGTTATGAATCATAACTTTACAAGTTATAGTCCATAATTGTTCATAACTTGTCTGGCTATGAACCATAACTTGACAAGTTTGTCCATAACTTATCTGGTTATGAACAATAACTTGACAAGTTATGACCTATTAATTTCTATAACTAAAAATTGACATATATACTTTCTTAAGCTTTTCATATTAACCTATTTTCTACTATTTCCTAATATTTAAAACGTTAATTGTTCATCGTGACTATATTTTAAGTGAACACAAGCCCATTATTCCTTGAACAAGGAAGTCCAGGGCCTAGTATATTAGGCCTAAATGATTATGGGCCATTTTCTCATGTGACATGACCATAGAACAGGAGGCATATATAATTCGTCATTTTCCACACATATCCAAAGGACACAAACTCCCAATACAGTGTAGAATTGAGGATTCCCATCATAAATTTGCATATTTTAACTTAATCTCCCAACAGACAAATAAAATAAAAAATAAAAAGGGTAGTCCACGATTACCATTGAAGGCCCAAAAGACCGAAAGCAGGTGAAGCAGTGAGGGGGAAGTGACAGAGTTCCCAATTTGGCGTAACTTGAAAAGGTTGGCATGCCTTTGCCTTACCCTTTTTTGCGTTTCCGCTCAGTAACAAGTCACATCATTTTGAGAGCATCAATATCACCCAAAAAAAAAAAAAAAAAAAAGGTCTGAACCCTTTTCTTTTCTGATCTCACTCTTTGGTTTGGTATTTTCCATTTTCCATAATTGTAAAATAATTTTCTGTTCCCACCATTTTGACATGCCCAATTATCAGTAGTAATATTTTCATCAAGCGTCATCACTATATGTATCTAGCTAGCTGCGTAATGTCTCTAGCTAGGCCCTTGGGAAAAACCAAGCTTGAGTTTAAGATTCATGAAAGAGGAAAAAGCGAATTAGAAAATGAAAAAAGAAGGAAAGCTCTAGTACTTTCATGATCAGAATTAGCAGCTTAGAGAGAGAAAGTCAGAGAGAGAGAGAGAGAGTTTGATGATAAAGACTGTAAATCTGTAATGTCATGGCCTTGTTTTGGTTCCCTCTGGTGGGAAGCTTCTTCACTCTTTCCTAAGTACTTGCAGTTTCTGTCTAGCGAGTGTTGTGTAATATATGTAATAAGTAATATATTATACGACGGATCTTCTGTGGTTATATATATACATATACATACATATATGCGTGTATATATATTCATTATGGATATTCATAGCATGCATGCCAAAAAAAAAAAAAAAAAAAGGGTTGAAAACAAAATGGGGTCATGATCATCATGATGATCATCTACAACTTTTTTACTCTCTTACAATTATTTCTAGTTCTATTCTCAAAAGCAAAGTTTCTATATATTCAATGCTAGTGGTCCTAAAGATTGCGTTTTTTTGTGGAGAAAGATCTATGAGAAACTTCCTGCGGGAGAGAAAACTTAAAACCAAAAGGTGTTTGTGTTGGATCTTGAAAGGAACAAGTGAGTTCTGTGCACCGTTGGAATATTGATTGAGACTTCTTTTTTTTTTTTTAGTCCAATTTATGTAATTTGGTTGACTTAACTAATTTTGGCGTGCTAGATCTTCTATAGATTCTGGAATTAAGGTAATATGGGTAATTTACAAAACGCAAGATTGGTATTTTTTATTTGTCTGCATTGATCAGCCAGAAGTAGTAAAGTTAATGTCCTAGAATGAGTTAATTACAGGAAAAGGGAAAAATGTTTTTGAAGGCTTTACTTCAGATGGGTAACAAAGATACAAACATTTAACTAAGGTAATGTAGAAGATTAAGTGAATTAAACCCCTCACCAATTTTTATTCTGAAGACCTTTGAGGATTATCTATAAACTTTCCTAACCAATTGGAAATGCAAGGAAAACAAAACTATGCCACATCCATTTCTACATTTGAGGTTTTTAAATTATATGTGTCTGTAAGTTGAGTTTCCTTATAATATTCTGAGTGGAAAATATGCCTAGAGAAAAATAATTCCAAGGAAAAATAAATAAATCTAAAGAAGGATGGAGAGACATTATTCCATAGACTATGTGTACTACATCATCATGCTTATACAGTACACTGCTCTAATAAATACTTAACATTTGGATCATTTTTCAATATTAACATTCCCTATACTATTCATTTTTCTCTCGCATTATATTCTTTAATTGTTCAACAACTTTTATTTTTATGCTTAGAAATATAATAACTTATTTTATTTGACAAAATTAAAAAGGTAATAACATATTCACAAACATATAAAAAAACGTATCATGGCTCTTTTTCCTACAATATCATGAAGAACAAGTATAATAATATATATATATATATGTGTGTGTGTGTGTGTGTGTCAACCTATGTATATGTGTATTCTAATCAACTTAATTTTTTTTTAAATATCATATATGAAAAGTTTAATCAAACCTTTGAAATATTTTTATTAGAATCGTAAAATATCTTAGCTAATTATAATAATATAAAACTTCATGCGCATCGTCTTCTTAGATTTCGTTTCTTACTTAACATCTCCTACCTCTCATAACTTTTTGATTTGGTTGATTGCTTTCAAATAGAGTAAATTGTTGATTTCGTTGGTGTTTTTTTTTTTTTTTTTTTTTTTTTTTCCTTTCTAAGTTTCCTAAATGGATTTAAATGTAGAAAATAATTTTTCTAAACACTGAAAATAGTATTATTTGAAATTAAAATTAAGGTAGATGATCTTTGCAAAATAAAAATAAAAATTAAGGTAGATGATTTAGGTCTTTCTGGTAATTGTGACAACACGAATAAAGTAAATATTATTAGGAAAGAGAAAGAAGATTAAACAAATTTGACATTAAAAAAATCCAAATATAAAGTATTTACTGGAAGGATGTATCACATAAACATGGTGGTACAAACACCCAATTTCTTAATAATTTCCATGAGATGAATAGGGTTTTTTTTTAAGGGGATATAATAGGGGTTTTCATTAACCCACCTCTTTTCCACAAGAAAAACGTCCCTTGTAACTAAGTACTTTTAGAGATACAAAAGTCATATATACAACTGGCGATATATATAAATATATGTACGCACGCATATATATATATATATGTGTGTGTGTTTAACCACTATATAAATATATGTACATGTGTTTATACTCCTGCTATACTAATTAGTTAGGTCATGAGTAAAACATAGAGAAAAAGATTCTAATGACAATTACAATTATTGTACAACGTTTTATTATTATTATTATTATTATTATTATTGTTTATGTTCCCTTGTTCCCTACTCTCAGAGAAGTGATATCACTTGAAACCAAAACGTGTGCTCTTTCTTCTACCAATTACATGACTAGCATTTGCATCGATTTACAAGCTAGATGACAAATTCCTTGATGCATGCATGTAGGCTGTGTACCAATCTGCTGATAGCTAGCTAGATAGCCATGTATTATTTCTCTCTCTCTCTCTCTCTCTCTAAATATATGAATATATAATATGTCAATATTGAAAGTACGTAGATATTTATTAAAATTAAAATACGAGTACTTCATCCAAAAATTAGATTTCTGAATTAGTTTCTAATCTATTTTCTATGTACAATTATCTACACCACAACCTCCCCATTCCGTCTCCTGGCAAAAAAAGAGCAAGAAAAGCATGTTCATTAATATTTCCTCAGAGGAGCAAACCCAGTCCGTAATGATTTTCTCGGGATCCAAGCCAATTAGCAAAAAAAGAGAAACTATACAAAAAAGCATTTAAAATGATTGGTAAGGTTGAGCATATATACAACACCCGAATTATACCATCTGCATGCATAAAGGAATTAATTGCAAAAAAGGAACACACACAAAAATTCATAGAGGTATAGCAAAGGAATGGCTACCAAATAATAGGAAATATATTGGGCACTATCCTTTTCCAATTAAAATCCCAGCAAGATAAGAAAAAGATCCCATTATTTTTCCTTAAAATGAACATGTCCCAAGTTCCAAGTCCCTATACATAAAATTAAAAATCCTCACAAAGTTAGCTCTTTTTCTTACAGTCTAAACCCCATAATATATTCATAAATAACCCCCCAATGGAGGCAATAATAATATTTGTCAAATTTTTTTTTTTTTAATCTCTAAAGAAAAAGTCAACATAACTTCTCCCCCCCCCCCCCCCCCCCCCCCCCACATGCTTACATCATGGCCTGCTGATTCAAACGACTGAACAAGTACTGTCGTCTGCTCCATCTTCATCATCATCATCATCATCATCATCATCATCATCAACATATCATCACTGATTTTGCCCTCCCTTGTTAATCTTGAGCCCATAATTCTCCCACAAATTCTCTGACCCTTCTCCAATCAAGAAAGCCGGAAAACAACTATGATCATGAGTAGTACTTCCCACATTCGCATTAGAAGGGGAAGGAGAAGAATTAGCAGTACCATCATTCATTTGATCACAATTATAACCTCCATGATTGTACAATGAAGTAGAGGACTCGTTATTATTATAACCTCTAGAATTGATCTCCTTCCTCTTCTTACTTGACATTTCTAATTTACTAGATTTCTTCACGTACTCATTATTGATACTCTCCCACTTCTCCCTACACATGAAACCGTTCCTATCATACCCCAAACAAGCCATCTTCGCCGCTATGTCCTCCCACAAAACCTCCTCCGAAAACCCGCCTTGCGAAAACCTCGAATCCATGCTCGTCCTCAACTGAATTAGCCTCGTTATCTCCGGTTCAAGCCAGTTACTTTGATGGTGAATATTGTTATTATTGTTTTCTATCTCAGTACTCCCGTGATCTTGATCATGGTCTTGGTTTAGACCCTGATCCGGCGACGAAGAAAGTACTATACCTTTGTAGTCAATTTCTTTTCCTGTTATGTTCTTCAAAGCATCCATTAAAGCCGAATCCCGAGCTTCGATCCAAGCCCTCTCTTTGGCCCAAAACTTGTGCTCTTTCTCTATTCTAGCAGCCTCTTGTTTCCTCCATTCTTCTTCTCTCAAGCTCCTCTCCTTCTCTTTCTGCTCAAGGGTTTTCACCAGCTTCTCCAACCAAGCCTCTTGCTTCTCCATCAGCTTCCGCATCTGCGCGTCGATGAACTCCTTTATCTTCGCCTTCCACCCCCTCGAACCGCCCCGCCTGTTCTTCCGCTTCTCCGACGAGTCGTTGTCGTCCGAGGAGGACGACTCGAACTCGGAGGAATTCGAGAGGCTAAGGCTATTGTGTGACTGGTTGTTGTTATTGTAGGCCAATTGATCTTGGTGATGAGTACTACTACTTGGATTAGTACTAGTTAAGAACTGAAGATTGTTAGACATGTATTGGGTTTGATGATCCGGGACCGAAACTTGGTTGCCGGTTTCTCCATAAAGAGCTTCAAGTTGACGAAAGAATCTATAGTGCTTACCATCTTGTCTACCGGCTTTTCCTTCCTTGGTTTTCTTGTAGTATTTGTACAAGTTTTCGAACTTTTCTCTGCACTTTTTCCCACTTCTTTGGTACCCATGTTCTTCGGACATAATCCTGTAACGTATGTATAGTTGAGAAGTGAAGAAGAAGTTTGAAAAGAAGAAAGAGAAAAAAGTGAAAAACCCTAGCTAAGTTGATGGGGGAGAAATAATTATCATCATATCATGAAAGGCTATAAATTAAGTTGCTAATTGTTGATGTGATTTAGTGATTAATATTTTACAATGTTGGACTGAGAAACAACTGTTGAACTGAAGTGTAAGTGTATGACAAAACTCAAATTTCTAAACGAAGACTTGGGGTCATCTTCTCTGTGACTGGAAGAGAGAGAGAGAGAGAGAGAGAGAGAGAGAGGCAAAGGCGTCTTTTACAGACATCTTTTCATTCAGATAAAAAAAAACCAGTTGATATGTAATAGTAGTACTATACTACAACTGAATAAGCTGAGCTGTGGCCAAAGGGAAAGGTCAACCATTCTTTCGGAGAAAAAAAGAAAAAAAAAAACTTGCACTTAAAAGAGGGGACACATTTTCAACACGGAGAAGAAAACCAGCGAGAGTCAGTGATATTTCATCGAAGCAAAAGAAAAGGAAAGCTCATCATCAGTCATCGATGTAATACCAAGAAAAAATCCAGATCTCAAAACAAAATTGATAACAAAGCATATGAATATCTTTCTCTTAAATCTTCAATACCCCAAGTGAGAAAAAATATTATGTAACAAAAGAATGTAAAAGAAAATGAAAAGTTTTTTTTTTTTTTTTTTTTGACATACCTAGAAACCTCATCCCAGAGAGGACCTTTTTGATTGGCCTCTTTGAACTTGGAATCAAGCCGTGATCTGATCTCCAAGAGAGTGAGAGTCTCCTGTCTCGGCCACCTACCGGTGCCGCCGTCTCCACCGAGACAGCCTCCGGTCTCGGCTTCCCAGCCGCCGCCGCCGCCGCCGCTGAGAGTAGAAGGGGCTGAGTTAGTTGTAGCTGTCACCGCGGTGATAGATGCCGTGGAGTTGCCAGCAGAGTTATTATCAGAGCGAAAGTCGTGAGGATGGTGATGATGATGAGGAGGAGGAGGATGAGGATGATGGTGGGGATGGGGGAAGCCACGTGGCATGATCTCGACGGCGGAGACGGGGCGGCCCATCATCATCATCTCAAAGGTGGGCTGCTGCGGCGGTGGGGCGGGGGAAAAGAGGTGCTCAGCTGCGGCGGGGGCTGTCGGAGGGATGTTGGAGGGGATTAAGTTGGAGCGGCCGTTCATGAGCTGCCGGAGATCGGCGATGGAGGCGTACTGATGGTGGTGGTGATGGTGATCCTCCATTTCCATGGATGATATTAATCGAATATGATTTCTTCTTCTTCTAGTCTTTACTACTATTCTTCTACTACTACTACTAGTAGTTCTGAGAATAAGCAAAAGCAGAGAAAATTAATGGGGTGAGCTTGAGTTAGGAAAGAGAGAGAGAGAGAGAAATGTTGTAGAGAGAGAAAGAGGGGGAGAGAGAGACTAGTGCGGCAGAGTCGGATCGTGTCGTCCACGAAAAAGCTCGAACTTATGCACAGGACATCGGTCCCATGTCGTGTCCAAGTGTGTGAAAAAAAAAATAAATAAGAAAAATGTGTACAACTAGAAACTAGGACCGACAATATAGGTCACGATATGATAACACGACTAAAAAATGACAAATTTTGTGAGTTATGGTTGAAAAAAGAGGTTCGGGTCAGAACTGGGTCGACCTGAAATTGACACGAAAAACACGGGTCAATTTCGGGTTAGACCTGCCTAACTTGAACGACACGAAACTCATAAAAAACTAAAAAATACATATATTTTTCATTGCATATTTTTTATTTTATTATGAACATGTGATATCATGATAGTTATATTCAAAATTTTATACTATTATTTACTTTATTTCAATGGATGTTATTGTATTTTAGTGTGTTATGAATTTTAAGTTATTTCTAATATGTAAAAAACTAAGTAAAAGTATAAAATTTTTGTGTCAATTTCGGATTTACGGGTCAATTTCGTGTCACGGGTCATTTTCGTATCGTGTCATGTCAACCCGTAAAGTTATCGTGTCGTGTTCATGTTGTGGTTTTTAAAAAATTTCGTGTCACGGGTGGTGTTCGGGTTGACTCTAAATTTAGAAAAAAAAATGATCAAAACACGACACGAATATGACACGTGACACAAATTACCACCCCTATTAGAAACTATGGAATGTCTAAAAAAAATTGCAAAAATAGGTGTTCATCATCAAAGTGATTATTATAAATGCAAGAGTAAGAGTTTTATTTTATTTATGTGGCATATTTTATGAAAATAATTTATAAGGCACAATTTTTTTTTTTTTTTTTTTAGTTTTAAACTATCAAATTGTGATTAAGTTCTGTTAAATTATCATACATTTTTTAAAATGGTATGATTTTAATGTGATCTGACTATTAAAAACTGTGACCTATTCCTTAAAAAAAAAATGTAACCTACCAATAAAATGTTTTTCAGACCTCAACACCAAATTCTGACTTTATAATTATTAGTTGTAGAAATTACAAAGTAGCATGAAACATTTTATGAAAAAGTTGTATATTAGATTAATTTTTAATTGATCATCGATTTCCAAATGACATACATGTTACAAAAGAATTCATACTAATATTTATTAACTAAGTTTTCGTTTATTCGTGTTCTTGAACATTACACTTATTCATAAAAATTCCAACCTCGCTATTTCTGACTTTAAATTAGTGTCACTTAATAATGCTCTTGGTTAAAGTTCCCATTATAAGATAAAGAGTATCAATAGAAAGAATTATAATAGGAATTTGAGCTTATATCTCCTTGAAAAAAAGAAGAATTTCAAAACACACACACACACATATGAAACTCGACCCTAAAGCTCCACAATCAACGCAAACTTATGGCACAATCTTAAAATTTGAGTTTTATCTTCATTAAATAGTGGCTAAGGGTTATTTATCGTGTGATTAAGTATTCTTATAATGTATGTTTGGCCTATTTGTTTTGCTACATATCATTTGTGTTTGTGACAAGGGTTATAACGAAAAGTGGTTAACTGAGACTAATTAAAATTTGAAATAATAAAGTTGGAATTTTTAAAAATCAGAGGATAAAACAAGAATGAATATAAAGTTCAAAGGCAAATGTTAAAATAATCCTGTTTTTTTGCATGACAATTTTTAACGGTTAAGAAACCATAATGAATATTTTTAAGATCAAGTCTCTCATCCACCAAATAAACATGTGTATAAATATGATAAATTAGTAGTTAAGATGAAAATCAATTCTGATGATCACGAAAATAGAATTTTTCAAGGGTGTATATATATGTAGTACGTAACGAATGTAATGTGAAACTCGCTTTATTTTAGTGTCGTTTTTGTTTTTTTAGTGGGTTTTGTTTAGTTTTGTGAGTACAAATACAATGGGTTTTGGGGTGGTTTTGGACAAACCACAAAAGGAAGAGATGGAGTGCAGAGAACAAACACGTACACAACAATTGAGGATTGAGAGAGAGAGAGAGAGAGAGAGAGAGAGAGAGAGAGAGAGAGAGAGAGAGAGAGAGAGAGAGAGAGAGAGAGAGAGAGAGAGAGAGAGAGAGAGAGAGAGAGAGAGAGAGAGAGAGAGAGTCAGTGTAATAGAGGGTAGCGAATTATTTTGTTACACGTGGCAAGAATTTAGACTTGGAGTGGAGTACAGAAGAGTTGTGCTCTTGCTGACGCGTGTACAGTCATTAGGATCCGACCTTTTTGACCACTCTCTCTCTCTCTCTCTCTCTCTCTCTCTCTCTCTCTCTGCGCTTAGACGCAGATCCACTCTGCTATTTCCCAGCGTACTACAGGTGACAACCAACCGCAGACGGCCACGTCATCTTATGAATTTCGTCCCTTTGGTGGGCTCGCCTAAAGTCTTTTAAGACTTAGGCCCAATGGTTTGAATGTATCCAAGAATATTAACTTTATTTATTTATTTATTTATTATTAAGAAGATGGGGATGATTTTCGTGGGAGAATAAATAGAGAGAGCATTTTAGTTTCAACGGGAAGATAAAAAAGAAGAAATTGATAATGATCCGATGAGAAAGAAAGTGAGATTAGACCTCATGTTGTACAACTTGTTTTAAATTCGGATTAATTAATCCTTTTCTCTTTAATTTGGTTCCCAGGTAATATTATTTTAATGGAATTTTTCTCTTGCTTAATGATTTTAGTTTGAAATTTAATTACGACATTCTGAATACAATATCATTATTATGTCAATAATAGATCGGATTACTTCTAAATAATTCGTCCTCTATCCTTGTTGACGCACCAAGGGTCACCTCTGAAGCGATTAAAATCAAAATCAAAGTTTAGATGTTTGCTTGAACAATAATCTTATCATTAAATTAAACAACTTTCTTATTGTTAGCCAGATACATTAATTTTCATGAAGTTATGTCTTTTGGCAATACATTTTGATCGTTGGCTTTTGATATAGGTTAAAGTCTCGTTCATTACACCGATTCAAATTTTCAGTTTTAGGTTTCTACAGTAAAAAGCTCTCAGAAAATGTCACATCTAACTTTTTCTGCTACAGTGAAAAGCTCTCAGAAAATGTCACACCTCAGCTCGAATTGAAAACTTGAATCCGCAAAGTGAACGAGGCCTAAGTCTATCTCATGGAACATAAAGAAATCGTGCACCTATATCATCTGGATGTGACATAACCGTAGTGTGTGTATATATATGTATTAGATTTTGTTTTACATAATTTTTAATTTCTATGTGATTTTAATTATATTTATTGTTCAAAAATATATACTGTAGAAAGCTCCAATTAATAAATTCAACCACATTTTTTCAACTTAAAAGAGATGAAATAACTAATATAGAGGTTACAAACATATAAATTTAATCAACGAATTTATCTGGCGGGCATCCTATAAATTATCAAATATGCTAGTGTTCCCGAGAAAAAGGAATGAGAAGTGTTGTATTCTCAGCGTAGAAAATATCAAAACCTAGCTAACTAGTTAACAACTTAAAATGCAAGAATTAGACCATTTGACAACAAACCTATAGCTATGTATAAAACAACTTTACTTTAGATTGATAATTTGTTACTTAGAATTATAAGTTTGACTATTTTGCTCACATTCCCATTATGCCAATATAAATAACGTAGATGACAAGGAAGACCATACACACATGGCACAATTTGAATTTCCCCTTATATAGGTCCACCCCCTATCCCTTACTAATACTAGGTTGTTTGACAAAATTTATCTTCTTGAGATTTCCCTGTACTAACGTTATAATTTAATAATGTGCTTTAAAAAAAAAAAAAAAAGTAGATCATGTGCGTAAATAGCACTTATTACTTCTTGTTGGAAATCAATACAAGGACAACCTATATATACTCGCTTTGACACTCAATATTTCATGTTAAAATGATCGTAGGACTTAGTGTATGTTCTTAATTCAGTGGAACATTAATAATTGGCTATTAAATTGCCCAAAATACATGACCTTGTATTTTTTATTAGAACAAAGATTTTTTTTGTGTAGGGTGTAAGAAAATACTTTTATTGGTATTGTATACAAACTGTCAGATTTTTCCAAATTTTGTTATTATTTGATTAAAACAAACCCTAGCGCCTCTGACCCAGCCCGCTTAAAGACTAAGATCGGGCTGGGCTTTAGTTTAATTATTTTTTGGAAAATAGTAGAAAATATGCCAATATGAAGAGCTTAAGAAAGTATATATGCCAATTTTTAGTTATAAAAATTAATAGGCCATAACTTATCAAGTTATGGTTCATAACCAGATAAGTTATGGAGAAACTTGTCAAGTTATGGTTCATGGATAAAAACCGTGAATTATGGACAATAACTTGTCAAGTTATGGTTCATAACCAGACAAGTTATGGACGAAAACTGTAATTTATCCTATTTATTAACTTATGTAAACTATTAGTCTATTAATTTTAATTCATCTCAAATCTTGGCCTATTTCCTTTTTTTTTTTTTTTAAATTTGGCTCATAAAGGTTCGGGCTGTTCCAACCCGATATTGGCTTGTCGGGTTTTCGGATTGCACTGGGCCGACCTTTTTCTTTTTAAGGACTGGCCAGCTTTAAATTGCTTTTGGGCAGCTGGGCTGGCCCGAGTAACCCGAACTTGCACGTCTAATGGAGAGAGAGTTAATCTCTTATTTAGTTAAAAAGAAGAGAAAATTATTAAACTTGCCCTTAGAGTTTACGGGTCTATTTTTATTAAGGGGAAAAAATCTAAACCTATACTCTCAGGGTTTTGTCTCTTTTTTCAGAAAGAAAAGGAAGAAAAAGATGGAGGAATAAACTCTCCTTTTGGGCCCACAAAATTAAATACTAAACTATTCATTAAATCCATCAATTTATGTTTGAAAAGATTATTTTATCTGTAAAAAAGGATTAACAAACAAGAAAAAAGACAATATAATAAGTAAAATAATAATTCAATTCTCTTTTTAGCTTTTCTTTCATTTTATCAAAAAATATAAAAAATTATTATAATCCTCTTCATTCCTCACATTTAAATCATTCCAATTATCATCCTTAATACTACTTTCCATCCCTTCAAGCGTCAAGTTTCAACCAAATAAAGCCTAATTAATGACAGTGACCCTGTAAAAGTCGTAAAACCAAGAAACCAATAGAAATTACTGAGGTCAAATTTTTTTTTTTTTTTTCAAATCTCAAGAGCAAGCAATTATAAGATCAATATTGATTTGGCACACCAAGAAGATATGATTATATGTACAACACATACAATGACACCACCATGCCAAAAACCCAGAAACAGGTTGATGCACATTCTGGGTATACGCAGAGGCATTATTAAAGCCAAATATTATTATTATTAATCAGCTGAAAGAGTTATGATAGATCTGATCGAGCTCGCTAATATAGTACAACTACCACTGGTGCTGAATATATTGCTGATCATGAAAGCTCCTCTCTCTCTCTCTCTCTCTCTCCTCTCTCTCTCTCTCTAAAAATCTCATGATCTAACCTGGAATAGCGAAAGATCAGTGGACCCGTCTTAATCTCCGTCCACCAGTTGTTATTTCAACATAATATCGAAGCCCATGTGATTTCTAGCAGTCGATGGTGATGCATGTTGCGCAGTGTTGCATGACTGACATTTATTTATTTTTAATTATAATTATTATTTTTGTTCTTGGTTGTGTACTACATACCTCCTTTTTCATTAAATACGCCTGTGGTACGTCGGCTTTTGCGTCGCTTTCAATTTGTCAATCAACATTTATTAGTGTTAAGCAATCGGGGGTTCAAATAATTGATATACTAATTATTATAATCGGCAACATTCTTATATAGTTTTCTCCCTAAGATTAAGTACTGGTGTGATCCATTTTGATGAATGATAAGGTACTTATTAAAACTGTAGCTGTAATTACTTTTTGACATGAGAGTTCCCCATTATTAATTGCTTCTTCAATGCAATCGAAATCAACGAGTACGCTACATGGTCATGTGTATGTATAGGACTGTGACATTTTTTTTTTTTTTTTTCCGGAGCAAATTGTTTTCATTTTACACCCTACATTTTAAATTGATCAAAAACTAATGTCCTGTATTCTAGAAAGTTAAACGTATGTATTTTTAGATTTCGAATTCATACTAAATTCTCACTCTTTTCAAGCCATAAATTGAGTTGAAGTACTATTGTCGGGGTCCGATTGACTCGACAATCGTTTTGCTTGGCCAGCCGCATTGCTGAGCTATAGGGTTGATGCTGGTAGGACCTCCAAAAAGGTTTTGGAATTGGCTATGCCCAAGTAATATGGAGAAATAATGGCTTCTAGGATCTACCATCTTGCCAAATTAGCGCAATGATGCTGCAAAGCGGGAGAACGAACCAAAAGAGAGAAAGAAAATCACGAGATTAAAAAATTTTGGAAGCATACTAATTACATAGTTATTGGAGAATTAGTTTAAGGGCTTTGTATTTTTGAGACTTAGCAGAGAGATTTTGACTCTAAAGTCGTGATTAGTTACCTCTAAAGATAACTTTGGGATTTGAATTGGAGACGAACTTGAGTCGTCTTCGGACTAAATGACTGTGAGTGTTTTCCGAAAATGGTCCAAGCTTGAAGATTTATCAATAGTGATGATCAGATTTTGATGGTTTCTAGATTTCTAAGCGCCTGGTATGAGGGTAATCAAGGTCCACCGTTAAAGGATTTTAGGGAGTGAGTATGAGTTCACAGACTTTTTTTATTATTTTTTTAGTACGCGTGGGGTATGGCTCCCACTTTATTAATGGACACACTCACACACTCATAATGGATACACGCACACACTCACGCACCTAACCATTTGAGCTAGCCTCAAGCGGCCAAGTTCACAGACTTTTGCAAGCGGTAATGAGCAACTTCATTCTCTTTTCTCTCGTCGATGATCTTCTTGTGACAGTCATCATTCTTTGAGGTAAAAGAGCCAAGACAGAGTAAATTTGTGCAGTTTCCGCATCGATTGGAGAAAGTCATATATGATATTGATAAGTAAGGACGGTATCTCCTTATGGTATGAGGCCTTTTGAATTGAAATTCAAAAATACAATCTTACGATCTTAGACTTACAGCAGACAATATCATACTATATAGAGGTGCACGTTGTTACACTTCTAAAGTGAGAGGCTCTAAAATTTATAGGGAAGGATTTTTGGTGGCTCGTCTTGAGGGATAGTTTGTAGCCTCTAAAAGAGCAACTGTTAAACTTCCTATCCCCTTCTAGTTTAAAGTTCTTGGTGGTTTTCATATGTGAAGCTCAAGCAAAAAGAAAATAGAGTGGAATGCAGACAAGATCACTGAATTCTAGTTGTAATGATGTCTTCCCAAGGCTTAAGAGGCTTTAGGAAGTGTGCTTGAAAGATAGAATTCAGGGTTAATAGAAAATCTTTTAAAAATTTTCTCAAGGGGCATCTAATTATTTCCCAATTCTTTTAGAAACTCTGAATTGTATTCGAGGGGTGGCAATCCCTATTTTTATCTAAGGCGGGTTAGGACTGTGCTTGTGAAATCGGCTATTTATTAAGCTATTCGAGCCTACACTATTAATGCCACATTTAAACTTCCAGAGTCAATTAGATGGCTTAATTAGGTGCTTTTTGATGGACACGAAAATAATATAGAATGAAGTGGTTCTTTTCTTTAAGACCTTAGGAGTAGAGAAACTTAAGTCCTATTTATTTCACCGAGTTGAGTTTAAAATTTGAGTTTTGTTATAGTAAAAAGTTTTAAAAAACAGTCACATTTAACTTTTTTACTACAATAAAAAGCTCTCACATAAAGTCACATTTCAGTTTGAATTAAAAACTCGAATCAGCGAACTAAACAAGCTCTTAGCACCTTTTAACTCTAATATATATGGTCTTGCTCATTTTATCGATTGAAATTTTCAATTTTAGATTTTTACAGTTAAAAACTCTCAGAAAATGTCACATTTAACGTTTTCTGTTACAGTTAAAAGCTCTTAAAAAATGTCACATATCAACTCGAATTGAAAACTTAAATCTGCGAAGCGAACGAGTCCTATGTAACTCAAATAAGCTAACCCAAAAAAAGGAAAATAAAGTAAGCAACACAGAGAAGGCAAACAAAAACAACCGAAAATAAACATCAGAATAATATATACATTTTGAAACCCTTATGCTTTCAAATACTAAGACTGTAGGCATCTTTCTTTTCAAAAGCAGTGGTCACGCCTTTACGCAACTTATTGAATTCTGTCAATTGATTACTCCTACTCTAATTTTTTTTCCCCATATTTATTTACTATATGAGATTTTTCCTTACAACATTAGAAAAAATTATAAACGAAAAAGAAAGCAGTGCAGCTGGTGGTTTTGATCTAGCTAGCCGTAAGTGCATATATATTGACTCCATAACCAATTAACCATTCATGATCAGCAAAGAAAGTGGTAAGCATAGATATTGAGTACGCAAAGAAGGAATAATAAGGACAGAAATAATTCACAATTCGAGGTAGCAGCGAAATTTATCGCGAAAACGAGGCCATTTATGTTTTCGAATTTATTATGATATTTTGATCAGAAGAAGAAATATATACAAATATATATATATATATATTATTTATTGTAATTCTTAATGGGAAAAGGAGGGATGGGTCAGGAAGACAGAGACAGAGACACGTAGTGTACAGAAGAATCTCAGATAGGGTTTCTCTCTCTCTGAGTCTGAGAGTTCTGACGTCGGAGACTGAAGAGTGGTCAGAGAGTGAATTAAGCTTTTTTCTTTCTTTTTTGAAGCAGCAGAACGTTCCATCCATGCATTTCCCACCTTGTAATAACACATCTTCAATACCACCAAATTACTCCCACGAGTGGCCCATATTCCACGCTGATCAGGACCTGCCAATATACACTTTCTTTTTTCCTTTTACAAAAAAAAAAAAAAAAAATCATAAGCTTCTTGCTATGTAACCATGTATGCATAATACATGTGGACGATTGATTGATAAATTTAAAATTATAATTTATAATTATTTTGTATTTACGTGTATTTTTTATAAAAAAAATACTATAATAAGTTACGCAATATAATTCAAATCATGATATAAATTCATGTATCAAACACCCTTTATTTATTTTAGGGTTGATTTTTTTTGCTACAGGTTCTGTTTATCGTCGTCGGTAGAATTTTATTGTTGCGTAACATGTGGAAGTAAGAAATATAATATAATATTTGTTCAAATGCATAACATAAATGTTAAGAAGATGAACTAACCATATTTTAGATAGGACTAATTTTTCTTGGGTTCCACAGGTCGAACATAAATGTAGTTACATGGCACTATATGGTCCTCCGGATAGGACCGCGGACAAATGATCTTTTGTGTGTATTTACATAAGCAATTGAAAAAGAAAGAACAAGCCGCGTTAGGAAACTTTAGGACATTTAATAAGATTGGCACCCACTAAAACTCTCTGCATCTCACATAAAATTGCTACCCAATTTATTAAATGAAGGACGGATAATAACATAAATATGTGCGGGTCGGGTTCCGTGTCCTTATAATGGGTAAAATATATACAATGTGTGTTATAATAAGCTGAAGATCCGTACGAAATGATCATAGTATAGGTTGACTTGGTACTATTATTATATTAACCTTTTGATCCTGGAAATTTAAGGGGGGTTGAACCTGATTGAGTTTGTAATTTGTTTGGTTTACTTTTGTGTTTTTCGTGATCAACCAAGGAGATTCGGAAGGTGGGTCCTACTTTTGTTTAGCTGGCAATCACATAGTGATGATGTTAGAAATCAATGATGGACGGACAGGATGGATTGATTGGATGATGAAAAAGATGATTGTAATTTGGAAAGTGGGAGAGACACTCCTTTTCTTTTCTTGATTCTTTCGGGGCATCAGTTTGTCTAACTTATGAGTGTGAGATCTGAAAATGAAAAAGGAGTGGAGACCATATATATATATGGATCAAAGTCATCCTTTTTCCTTTTCCTTTCCGTTTTCTTTTTCCACTTTTTGTATAGATTTGAATCTCAAAAAGCATGTCAACCACCTTTTGGCGATTATCAATTCGAATATATTTCCATTCAAATTAGAGCAGATAATTTGAATTCAGGACTCAAAAGGCTTGGAGAATTATTGATAGTTATTCTTCATTGCTATTCCAAATTACTTTACCAATTTTTTGTCGGATCCTTCTACGGCCCTACCAATAGTTGTTCATTTTTTACAGTAGTATTCAGAGAAAATCACATTATAAAACAATATGAAAAATAAGCAGTTTTTTATATACAAATATAACGGTTGAAAACAGAGACCTACGTACAATTCATTTTTTCGAGCCCTATTATAAAAATCTCCATCTTTTGTCATCTGTAATTTATTAGTTTCAAAGCCTTAAAATACCGTTTTAGTGTTGACTTGATCAGATTTCTGATTATAATATAACAAGAGCGGGGTGTCCAAGATTTATAATAATTAGCTATATGAATATGGCAAGATTGCTCGGTTAAGTGGACTTCCTCCATAACCCTTTTTGAGCAGCACAAAACACATATCTTACTTCACTTTTAACTCCAAAATAATTGATTTCTTTTTGCGGGGGATTTAGTATTAATTAAAAATATGCAAAACACCCATATTATACATTAACAGGTTAAAGTCTTTAGTACTTGAGTAAGGCTACCTTCCAAAATTGGGATCCAACTTTTAATATATCTATTTGAAAGGGATATAATAAGAGCTTGGAGTGCCATACAATTGTCACCAACAACTAACAGAGTATCATTAATAATGATTTAGTTAATGATTGCGATTGATAATGAAACCTAATATATATATATATATATATGGTGTTCAAGTCTGTTTATTGTAATTGGATAAATGAGTTCAGAGTACCCGTACACTATAAGATTCACTTATTTATTTTGAACATTTTTATTCATGTGATTAGTAGTGCCTCTCAACAAAATATATATAGAAAAATGTAAAAAGACGCTTCCCCTCAAAATTAAAGAATAAGAAGAATAAGAAGAACTGTATCAAAATATCTGATAAAAAAAGGGAAGATTAAAAGAGAATCTAAGTCTTTGTTTGTTGCGCAGTTGTGAACCAAAAAAGTTTTGGTTCAAATTTTTTTTACGGCGGTATTTTTTTTTATAAAAATGTAATAAATTTGAATTTTTGTTCAAACTTTCTATTTAAAATTGTATCTTTTATTAAAATCGTAATAGATATTATTCATGTGATTAGTAGTGCCTCTCAACAAAATATATATAGAAAAATGTAAAAAGACGCTTCCCCTCAAAATTAAAGAATAAGAAGAATAAGAAGAACTGTATCAAAATATCTGATAAAAAAAGGGAAGATTAAAAGAGAATCTAAGTCTTTGTTTGTTTCACAGTTGTGAACCAAAAAAGTTTTGGTTCAAATTTTTTTTTTTACGACGGTGTTTTTTCTTATAAAAATGTAATAAATTTGAATTTTTGTTCAAATTTTTTATTTAAAATTGTATTTTTTATTAAAATCATAATAGATATGAACAAGCATGTCAGTTTATAGATGTACGCATTTAAACCAAAAACACTTTGATAATAATGATAGGACGTTTATAATATTGCTTGTGATAAAGAGAAAACATAATCACCCCTTTTTATTAAGTGTTATCTTTTAGACTTTAGTGGCCTTAAGCTATACATCAAAGTTTGGCGTGCCGGACTAATACATAAATACATTACAAAACGTCATTCAAAATAGCCTAGATAAAGTGTGTTCCTTTTATATTCTTGCAGCTAGCTATCCATTAATAATTAAAATTGACCTTTAAGATTACATACCTTAGTGAAAAATTTCATTTCCTCCAATCAAAATGTCTCCCATCTTATTTTAGAACCAAAAATAGCAGAAAAACAATATGGTTGTCACAATCCAGAACGAGAAATTTGATTCACCAAAATCCCATGTGGGGCCCTCGGCTGCATGATAGCTTGCGACCCAAATTGCATGATAACGAGACCTATATATATATATATATATATATATATATATATATGGATATATATCACAAGTGCACCAAAAGAAGAGGAGAGTGGAGAGAGAAAATAAGATTAGTGGGTCAAAGAGAGGCTCAATTGCTTGCCGGAAAACATCCGGCAGTGAGGGAAGGCTTTGCCAACCAGGCCTAAACTTTTTCTTTGCTTGTGGTTAAAAGTTGTCTTATCGGTATATGGGAGTGAGTTGTCACCCTAAAAAAGCTTAATCATGAATTATGAGAAAGGTTATGTCTTTTGTTTAAAAATTCATAACTAAAGAATTTATCTTTTTAATTTATTGGCTAAAGTATCTTTGTGTTTGAATCATGAAATCTAATCAAATGAAAGACAGGTGTCACTTAGAGGATGTAATATTTGATTTGTTAACGATTAATTATATGATCTTAAACTAGTCTCTTATCTTCACTAAAAAAAAAGAAGTATCCTTTAAAGGAATGTTTTAATTCAAGTTGGATGATTTTATTTTTGGATGACCTCCCTTTGGTCTTTATATTTTAGATGTTGAAAGCAGGTTTTTCTAAACACCATGGAAAAGATCACTTACGAGCTCAATCTCTAAGTATGAAATTGTCAGTTTCCTCTTCTTTATGAGCCTGACAATTGGGTCGACAATTCTCATTTTTTTAGTTACAGAAAGCCCTTCTCAAGGACGTAAACCAAGAGCCACTCATCCGAGCCAGCGGATTCAAATTCTACTGTGCCGGTGCGCAAAGCAAGCACGCTCACGTCTATAAGAAAAACTAGTCTCTTATCTTCACTAAAAAAAAAGAAGTATCCTTTAAAGGAATGTTTTAATTCAAGTTGGATGATTTTATTTTTGGATGACCTCCCTTTGGTCTTTATATTTTAGATGTTGAAAGCAGGTTTTTCTAAACACCATGGAAAAGATCACTTACGAGCTCAATCTCTAAGTATGAAATTGCCAGTTTCCTCTTCTTTATGAGCCTGACAATTGGGTCGACAATTCTCATTTTTTTAGTTACAGAAAGGCCTTCTCAAGGACGTAAACCAAGAGCCACTCATCTGAGCCAGCGGATTCAAATTCTACTGTGCCGGTGCGCAAAGCAAGCACGCTCACGTCTATAAGAATATTGAATATGAAATATTTCTTATAATATTTTGAAAATAACAAAACTAAATAATAATAATTGTGATGATTCATATTTTACTACAGAATTACGTGTTAATTATCGTAGTGATTTTAATTTTTTCTATTGGTAAAATACTCAAAATTTACTGTTCTATTCCAATATGACTAGTAAGATTATGTTATATGTCTAACTCACCATGTTTCCCGCATGGGCGGATTAGCAATCCCTAGTCTTCCATCCATTAAAGAAAAATAACACAAGAATTAGTAGTGATTATTGGGAATCGAGTAATGCTCACCGATCATAATACTCTAAAAGAGTGATCGTGTAGATGTAGATTTGTAGCATTATTTCACAACTCTATATTAATCCGATTGATATCGTATTGTAACATGTGATAACAGTGACAGTACTAGTACGTAAAATGTCACTTTTTCATCACTATTTAGTATTTAGTACCACCAAAAACCCTAGCTCCGGCCGTCCAACCCACCTTACAAACTAAGCTCTATAATCTTCGCGGAGCCACTCAGGACGTGGGCCAGGCTCTACCACGACAGGGAGCCCAAGGCAAGGCGTTTGGACTCTTGGGCCGGCAATGTTTGGGCTCAGTTTTTGATGGACTTTGAACCAGGTCAATATAGGTAGAAGGGCTCCACATCTAGCAAAATCTAAAGGCCTAGAGGAAAAAATAGAGAATTTACGTACCTCTAGATTAGTGCATAAATCTAGATATTTATCTTTTACTCTTAATAAATATTCTTTTATTAGAGTAATTATTTAACTAAAAAGATTGTGAATCAAAAGTAAAGAGTAAAAATCTTGATCCATGCACTTTAAAAGGGTATTTGTCAAGATTACCCAATTCTAAATAGTAAAGTTTAAAATATAGCAAAACTTTTGAAGTATTAGAAGACAGGAAATTTTCAAAAATGCTATTTATAAAGTGACACTATTTTATTTCTGTCATTATTGTTAAATTTATCTTATGCCACTAATGACTTGCAAGTTATTTTATAACTTACAAGTTATCTTTCGTAAGCTGCAAGTTGGCTTTCATAACCTACAGGTTGTCACTTTGTATCTTACATTTTATTTTTCGTAGTGCATTAAAATTTGTGTAGTCACATAAATAATAGAATTGAAAAAAATAATGGTTATACTTTAAATTTTCTCTTACAAGACTAATAAAATTTGATATCATTAAAATAATGACTACATCATTATATAGGATAAAATGTGATATCCTTATGGTAATTGCTATGTCATTTTTGCTATTTTTATAACATTCTAAAAATGTTGCTAAGTTTGAACTCAAGTATAAAATTTTGCTATGTAGGGTAATTATCTCTGGAAAAAAAAGTCTTGTCGTCTTTGACAGAGAGTCGTTACTCATACACCTTAAGACGCGTTTACCAAACCGTAAAAGAATGTAATAGAAAAGGTGATGAGATTGAAAAGAAAAGTAAGTAATAGGATTAAGGGTCATTCATTCCCTTTCATATGTTTACAAGACTATTAGATGGTGTAATGGGAAACAAACCCATTCGTTTTCTTATGTTTACTAAAATTAGGAATAACAATGTTATGAATGTAATCACTAAAATGTCCCTTTACACAAATTTTTTTTTTTTTCTGAAAGGATCTTTTTACACAATTAAATAATTGTTGATTATATAGTAATTCATTAAGAGTAGATAAGTAAATTTAACATTCATTCTCTTTGACAAGGAATCAATACTAATAGGGTATATGGATTGATATTCCTTTTTTCCATTTCCTATATTGTGTGAGGCCAGCATATACTGCAAATTTAAGCAAACATTAATCTAGTTTGAGTTTGTGAAATCAAATTTCAGTGACATAATATATTACCCTAGTACTTTGACCTTTCTATATGGTTTTCTTTTTAAATTTCTTAATTATTTCTTTTTTGCTAACCTTGCTTTCTTCAAAATTAAGGACAAATTTCAACAATTATTCTCAATATTTAAGCCGTATCTCAGTCAACGCCGTACTAGATAAAAAAGTTAAACCATGGTTCTCTATGCTTTTTGAAAACCATAGATAAGTATAACTCAAATACGTTGCAATATTTCAACATCTTCTGTCATTTGCTTAGGAAATAATCTTGGCCGACGTAGAAAGAATCGTGTTTGAACGAATCGTGTTTGAAAGTTACATGGAAATTGTAAGGCTGTCTCTATTTTATTTTACTTTATTTTTCACACTTTCCTCCACACAACTTGATATTTTTATAATTAACGCGGCCTGCAGACTCTCATGCCCAACACGCTTATATAGTATCAATATCGCTTAATTAGAAAAATACATTCTAATTAGCAAGTAGCTAGGTTATAAGTACTTAATTAGCAAAATTCATATTAATTAGCAAGTAGCAAGGTTAGTACTTGATTACTTTTACTACCTTTATCATATATATTACATTTTTAATGCTATTTAATCTTATCTTCCATACTTTGGTGGTGGTGGGAAGGACAATCATAAAATCCTTTTTAATTTTCTTTAGAAAGACAGATTGATCTGATGCGAGTTCAGGCACTATGGAGAAAAGACAACTATTTTAACAGCTGTTAAATCTACTGTAAAAAAGTAATTTGCATTTTTAACGACTATTTTACACCGTCATTCGATCAACACGTGGACTCACGTGGGTTCTTTATAAAGAATTTAAATCACCTATCCAATTTTAGTGTCTTAAAATGATGTCCAACCAATGACATATTGCCACATCGTTTAACAAGAAGCATGAAAAAATTATTTAAAGAGTGTTATAAATTTTTAAAATTTTCTAAATGATGTGGCGTGATTTGAATAGTTAGACACTATTTTGAACACTAAAATTGGATAGGTGATTTTCAGTGACTGTATTGATCAAAGATATCATTATATGGCCTTGCCACATAATCGGGAGGGATTTTTTTTTTTTCCCCAATTTTTCCGCGTAAGGCAAGTAGAAAGAACTATTGCATCTGGGCATCAGTACTAATTGGAAGAGTTACTAAACATATAGTGGTTGAGAGATGAAGTACTACATATTTCTGTTCGAATATTCAATCCCAAATCTCTGTTCCTTTAATGGAACAGTTAGTAAACATTAAACATTGGTTTTCATGGTCAATATAATGTCAACATTTATTTATGCACATTAAATGAACACTTTAGCTTATTTTAACGACCATTTTAAGGAAATGGTCGTTCGAAATTTCCATGATACAATAGTACTTCTCATGCCAAATCATGAAAAGGAGATTTATTTACAATAATGGTTTTTTCTCGTAATGTTCAATCTTTGTATATATATATATATATATATATATATTTATATTGTAGTGAGGAATATTGGGCATGATTAGAGAATCACCCTTCATCCCTTGATCACAACAATGTATCAAAATAAAGGTTTCATGTTGATGTGAATCTAAATAACTCTATTAAAGTACAATATCAATTCTTATATGAAGTGGTGAAACTTGACATTGCTAACATGATCTACGTTCTACAATATGGCTGGAAATCATTTCCCCAGTTTATACTATTAGTATTTTTTAAATATATAACTAGGGTTTGCCACTCTCTCTCTTTATTTCGAGCGGTTTCAAATCCATATTCCTTCTTAGTGATTAGAGTGGCAATCCCTTAAGACTATTAAAATACAGTATTACATTTGCTTTAGCCAACCAATTAAAAGATGAGAATCGTACGTCATAGCTTTGGACATCACTTTTATTTCATGAAGGTTCATATTTTAGTTGGCATGAATAAATATTAATAAAGAAATGCAAAGCGGTAACAAAAAAAAGTTGGTCCAAGCCAGGCAGTTTCTATAAGCGTTAATTAGAATATATTTAAAGAAGCCCTAGAGGAATATTTTCTTGCGCCCACATTGCCTGAATTAGAAAGGACAGAGAAGCAGTCCAAGTTCTCAAGATATTATAATTAATTTTAATTTCTTAAGCATGTAGTACTTATTCAGCAATGCAATAGTTGGGACATGGAAGTTTGGAGTAGTGCAAGTTGGTGAGAAAGCCCCCAAAGGTTGGTCAAGAAAATGATGATACCAAATTCATGCACTTCATCTAATAGCAGTACTACTACAGCCTAGACATGATGAATTAATTACATGCTTCGAGGATAGTTTAGATGGTAGGTAGAGGATGATGACTTTCTTTTACCTCCAAGTTTTTGTAAATGATGTGCTTAAATATTCCACACGCCATTCATTCTTGGACCTCGAGCCACAAATTTTAAGATTTATGGTGCTAAGAATCACATATATATATATATATATAACCGTCATATAAACAGTTTTAATATTAAAAATAGTTGATTTAATCTTGTTGAGTTCTGATATCACAATAAGAATTGGGGTGTCACAATTCTTATAAATTTGTGATATTTTTATATTTAAACAATATGAGACTCGAATTTATTAATTTTACCCTTTACATTTACTATATACTTCATATTGAGCAATATTAAAAAAAAAATAAAATTAGTAGGATGAAGATCAAACGTGATGTAGATACGTGTGAGGTTGGCTTTAATTTGTACAAAAAATATATATTGTCAAAATGTTTTTACTTTTATCTTTTTACAAAAAAAAAAAAAAAACCTAAAGAATATATACTAACCTGGCCAATACAATAATTAAAATAAATTTTTTTTTGGCAAAGGTTAAATTGCACTTTAACTATAACAAGAAAGTCTAAAAATGTAGCTATGCTACTTTTCTAATCAAGTGTACGAAACATCCTAATTTTCAGGTTTATCGTGGTTTATATTCAATTCATCATTCAACCTCTATCATCTTTGTCCAACATCGTTTTCTAGTTAATAATTATGGTAACGAAGACGTGAAATGTTGTAGCCTTTGAAATACGAAAATAAATAAATAAATAAATAAATAAATAAATAAATAAAACAAGAAAAAACACAAACAAAAGGTTGCAGACTAGTGTGTGTGTTGTGTGTATAAATGTATATGTGTGTTTACATATATGATTGTGAGTATAACAGAGAGACTTTTGTATAATGCACATTTCAACATGCCATATAAAATCAATTAGCTAGGTACGTCCCTAGAATTATAATCCTTTATTAAATTTTTCAAAAATATTAGTTCATCCTTATACGTACGTGTATATATTCACAGACACACACACATCTGCGTGTTTGTGATATATATATATATATATATATATATATACACACACACACATATGACAATCCGAATTCATTTTATAATTTTAGATCCTAAAAGTATATTTTATGTAACAACTTAATTGCTTGTAAACGAGTCATGCGCATGAAGCCACTAATTGATAAAATCTCCCGGTGAGTCCTATCAAAATATCTTTGACGAGAATATCTACACTTACGTCTATCCTAATTATAAATGAACAAATCAAAATTGCAACTTAATCCATTTCAAATTTTACCTTAGCATAGATTTATTCGATTTAAATATCATACTCATATCATTTATCTAATTTTGATGTTTAAAATAGTGTCCTTTTTTATCTAACTTTTTCATATTTTAATATTTGAGTCCATTAATAAACGACATTTCAAATGTAATTAGTTGGACACTATTATAATTAGACATTAAAAATTGAATAAGTGATATCTAAATTCATAATAGTCATAATACGCCAATATTAAAAAATCATGTACCAAACTCTCACTATGCCTAAGGTTCAGGGACTAATAGTAACAATTTTTAATCACCTTTAAAAATGCTATATGTGATTCATGATGAGCTTTATAAAGAATATATACATATACATGTACATATATATATATGTGTGTGTGTGTGTGTGTGTGTGTATGTATTCTTTCTTCTACCTCAGTTTCTCTAATTGCATTGACACTAAACAGTTCAAGTACTATTCAACTGATCAAGATGGGTACCTAAAATATGTCCCATGTATTCTATTTGTCTCCAAGGGTTTTAATTAGTAACTTATGACAACTGATAGATATCACATATAAGCCGCGTTAGTAAAGCCATTATAAGATGATGTACACATATAGAGGCGACAAATAGGCCGTGTGGGCAGAAAGTTTCAATACTATGGACAATGTTTCTGTTCGATTGCAACGCGAATAGATGGTCACAAGTTGTAGAGACTAGAGACGCAGGAAAATTATATATATCAAAGACTATATATGCATATGTATGTGTGTGTGTGTATATATATATATATATATATATATATGCGATACAAAACACCCCACACCATTAAAAGATAGACAAAACTAACTTCAATTCCTAGTAGCGCCCTTGGATGTGATCACTTATATCATCAGCTAATTGGATATATAAATGAAAAGGAAAAAAAAAAAAAAAAAGAATTATAATGACGATTATTCGACACTCATTATTACGATCAAATCTTTGTTAGAAGATACGCAGCCACCAATAGAGATAAGGCATATTAGTGTCCAATATACAAACATCATCTCCCTTGACGTTATAAACAACATAAATATATATATATATATATATATATAATACATAGATTTTTTTTTTTTTGGCCCATTTCTCTCTCTATATTCTTTTGCCGCAAAAACGCAGTCCAACCCAGATGTCCAACACAAAAGCTGGCCTACACCCCGACGCTCTACAACAGCGCAGTTGAGCCGCAAACTCAAGACTTCATCAACAGCTGGTTTGCACTTAATCAAACACTTTGCTCTGCTGTTATTGAATTGATTGTAATTGTTCTCTCTAATTTCCTCTTGTAGATTTCCAAATCCGTCTTCTTGATCATCCCTTGATAAATCCATTCCCCATAAATGGCTTCTCTCACTACTCTCCAGCTACAATCCAATCATCACTACTACTACTACAACAAGACGAAAACCCTACTTACTCAAAATACAATAACTACTTGTACTTGTAATACTAATTCTAAACCATGCATTACTCGTCCCCAAACCCTAGCTCAAGCACTAGCGGAATCCGAGTTAGCGGCAATGCGGGTAACTCTTCTTCGGACGGGGAGGCCCGCCGGAGCTACCGGGGGGTGAGGCGCCGGAGCAGCGGGAAGTGGGTGTCGGAGATTCGGGAGCCACGCAAGCCTAACAGGATCTGGCTAGGCACATTCCCGACCCCCGAGATGGCGGCGGTCGCCTATGACGTGGCGGCGCTGGCCCTCAAGGGCCAGGACGCCGAGCTCAATTTCCCGAACTCGGCCGGCTCCTTGCCCGTGCCGGCCTCCACCTCGCCGCGGGACATCCAGGCTGCTGCGGCCTCTGCTGCCGGGGCAATTGGGGCGGCTGCGGCGGCCATGGGGGCCAGGGGCGCCAAGGAGGCGTCTCCGGTGAATTTCGGAGGGAATTATAGTCAGCATGAGGGAGAGAATATTGTGCTAGAGACGGAGATGAATGTTGCGAATGAGTATGTTGATGAGGATCTGATATTTGATATGCCTAATGTGTTGGTGAATATGGCTGAAGGAATGCTTCTTAGCCCTCCACGCTTGGACATTGCTGGTGATGATGCTGATTATCACGTTGAAAATGCTGCCGATGAAAACCTTTGGAAATTTCACTAATTACTTTCATATATATATATATATATGTGCCTATATAATATATCTATGGTACTATAAGTAGAAATGGTAAAAAGTAATAAAAAGAATGAAATAACCGTAAAACCCTTAATGCGTAATGAAATTAAGGGAGTATCACGAAAACGTAGAATGTAAGATATGACCACATAATATGTGCGAGAGGTAGTATGAGTGTGTTGTTCCCTTGTTTCTTTGTTTTTTGTTTTTGTTTTTGTTTTTTTTTTCTTTTGTTTTTTTTTTTTTTTTTTTTTTTTTTTTTTTTTTTTTTTTTTTTTTTTGTTTCTGGTTATATTTGTCCGTCGGTTGCTCTTTTTACCCTTTTTTGGGGTTTTGTTTCTTTTGCTTTTAATGATCATATGTACAGTTTGTTTAGCTAAAACGCCGTTTTTTTTTTTTGTTTTTTCTTTTTTTTTAATCATATCCTGCCCTTTTATATATGCTTCTCCAGTGCTCCAACAATGTTGCGATAGTGACAAAAACTCGCGAATATTATTCATTTCACAAGGGGTATTGAACCTCCTAATTAGTCGGGTTCGTTTTTATGAAAAGACGACAGAATTATATATATATATATATATATATGTACGTATATGCCTTGTAAAATCAAAGTCTCAACTTAATATTGATCTTTCATCGAATAATTTTAAGTGGTACTGGCCATGAACACTTATCTGTTGTTGAAGTTTTATCATAACTTAAAAGTACGTACGGCTCAGAGAAAGAAAGCAGCTTCTACAGAAACTTTAAGGTTTACATTCTATTTTGCATAAAACTTTAGGGCAAACCCTACGTACGTAGAAGGTAGACGAACGAGCACGTGATCTGAAATCTGAATCACAGATGATCATGAAAGCAAAAGGCCATGCAAGCAATCATGATCAAATTAATTATGTATATGTATATGTATATGTATGTATGTACATATTATATACATCGTTCTTCACCGTATGTTGGCTTCGAAGTACAATACTGGATTCTTATAGACAGAGAGGATAAAATGGAAACCAAGAAGACGTACGAATCTAGAATTGCTCATATTGTTGTGTTCAACTTATCACGGTTCAGTTTGCGTTTTGGTTTTCATCAAAGCAAATAACGCCTTGGTTTGGTAAAGGGAAAAAAAAAAAAGGATCCGCTGTCCCCCTTCTCCATTTTCCATTCATGTCCCACAAACAATAATGACATTTTATATGACATTTTAATTAATATATCATTATGTTAATTAGACATAATATGAGAAAAAAGTAGACAATGGGACATGAGAAGAAGAGACAAGAGTCAAATCCAAAAAAAGAAAAAAACGGACAAGCAAGTTGGGGCCTCTAGTCAACGTAATAATGAAGACATTAGTGTAGTAGGTTATACTATATATATATATATATAAATATATTTTGGAATTTGAACTATGCCTTCTGAGTAATTTAATATTAGTTTCTGGTTATTAAAATGGGTTATTGTCGGGATGAAGTTATGGCCCACCTTAGCCTTTGTTGACGTGTTATTTTCAACTAGAAGCAGTAAAATACCCCTCAAGAGCGGGATAAAATACTATGGAATGTCAAATATGGATGCTGACTCTTCACCTTCCTTTTAGCTTGGGGCCCCACATGTCATGCAATGCTCGTGCATCAAAAAGCCCACGTGGCATACGTACGGAAGTTGGTAAATATATTGTGTAGCGTGTTTGTACGATGTTTGTATAAGAAATGTTAGCGTCATTTTTTTTTAATATTTTTTTAATATTTTTTATATTTATTATTTGATGTGTTAATTTTATTATTTTATTTTTTATTTAAATAATAATATATTATGTTAGTAGATTTCATGTATCTAATAGTGAATGCAGAAAGTAATAAAGAAAATGACAGAAATAGTGACGCTGGCGCTTCTTGTGTTTGTATATATGTACGTATGAGTTTTTAATGTTTACATTTCCATGGTAGTTACCTATTAAATATATAAATTTGATTACGTGACAAAATAAGAATCCAATCTCATTAATTGTTATTAATTTTTTTAATCAATTATTTAATTTATTACTGTCGGATCAACATCTTATTGTTAAAATAATAATACCCATTAATAAGTAAATATTAAAATAAGCATTAAAACCACGTATTTCAACAGTGAGCATTCAGCTGCTAACTTGAGGCTTGAAGCTTGAGGAAATATAATGCTGCAAATCATTGATTCCTAATTTCCTATATATCTTTGATTTGTCACATACATGAAGGTATAGTCGTTAAGGTATGTGGGAAATTGAAACAATGGGCACTCATAGACTTGTATACTTACATGATATTATTTGATTGGATAAAAAACATATAGTACTTTACCCTTCTTTAGAACAACAATAGTACTATTTATATTTTCATATAATGATGGTGTAAGAGAGATTAGAAGGGTCTTTATAAAGTAGGGCCTTCTATCGGTTATAAACATTCTAATTATTGAATCTGGTCAAAACACATCAAAATAAAAAAAATATGTAAAATTAAGAATTTCTGATACACACGGCTAAAAACTATTTAAAACCTAGAGGTAGTTTAATTTTTTCATATCCTATCATAGAAATCTTCATATAAGAAAAGGAGTGTTAGTAGCGAGTCATGTATAAAGTACTTCCATATTTGTTTATGTGATGGAGAGCGGGCAAAACTCCATTAATGGAGAAAGTCAAGGAAGGTGATAATTGTGCATTAAGCACTGATTTAAGCACCAACAAAGACTAATTATAACCTTTCTTGACTGTGCTTAACATATATTTATGCTTTTCGCTTTCATACCAACAAATGGACTAGGCATCCTATTTCTTGTAGATTGTAGTGGCTATATATAACCATCTAAAATTCAGGGATTTGTTTTGTCTCAGTTGGGACCTGGCTTAGAACAGAGTAACGACATGTCTATCAAATCATCGGCCCATTATATAAAAATGACGTTGGCCCATTGTACAAAATCATCGGCCCAATGTCTCCATCAGTATGGGGCACAGAATAAGTACACCAGCTGCAGTAATAATGGAAAAAAAAAAAAAAAAAAAAAAAAAAAACACACGTTCGCTAGTCATCACATTTCCCTGAGACATTAATTAAAGAGTTCAATTAGAACGGTTCTCAATTTTTCTTTAGTTAGTTACCATTCATTAGTATAGTTCTATATATAATTGAAGCACACTACGACGTGATACGACATGTTTGACAAAATATTTATTTGCTACTGATCAATAAGGGGCAAAGCATTTAGCATTGGTACTGAAAAAAAAAATGATAATTAATATATATAAAATTCGGGAACATGTTGAAACTAGATAATGTATAAGTCCGGTTTGGGCTAAATGAACTACCCAATTGTTTAAGTTTTATTGGTGTCCAACAACTATTTTATGATCATTTGACAAATAAAACTTAAAAAATAGGGTGGGTGGGTTAGTTTTTCTCTTTGATGCATGGATGGGAGTATATGTAGTGATTGCATATATATATATATATATATATATATGTCACCAATGAGATAAATATCAATTTCTGAAACAAAAGCATAAGAAAAAGTATACTTTTTTTTATGAAAGAATTAAAGAATTATCAAAAATAATATTTCTTTCGCTCTACAATTATATATGGAGATTCTTTTTTTTTTTTTAATCCTCAATGTGGATCACTTTTGTGTCTCCTTGACATTCCCTTGATCAACTAATACATTTAGAGTTCGTACTTTAAAGCATTCAAGCTTCATAATTCCATGATCATCTTGATGATCTTGTCGAACATGGCCATGATCGAGATGTAGTACTGTTGAGGACCAACTCCAACCAACATTCAAACCCCTTGTCCTGGTTGTTGGAACAGTACAATTCATGTCTACTCTTTCGGAATTCCTCAAACCTAATTTTTGTATTATTTTCGAAAATTTCTCGCAAAGCTCCGAGAACATTTCTGTCAGTAGCTCCCCAGTTGCATGCCAATATTCGGATGATCTCCCCGCCACTCGATCATCTCCTAATAATATTGCTGATGTGGTTGTTGGAAGATGATCATGATGACTGTAGATATTATCCTGAAATTGGTAATACTGCAACAAAACTCCGCCGCCGTCGCTTAATGTTTCTTCGCAATAAGGAAGCTTCTGAAACTGATCGGATAGGAGTGTGAAAATATGGCGTACTCGTTGTGGAACAAAAATAATTACGTTATAATGTTTTGTTTGATCACACTTCTTAGAGAAGAAATGATCAAGTTTGGAAGAATAATATTGTTTGGAAATTAAACCTAGCTAGGAGCTTGGAAAGTATTGTTGAGTTGAACGGCGGTTTGACCACAAAGGGTCAAACATCAAACATTTGAGAATAGGTCTTCACAGAATTATTTATACTCACGAGACTTTATGAAATTAAACTGTGGAGAATTAACAAAAGTGCTAAAATATATATCAATTGGCTCAGCCGTCAGAAGATGGCGATTTTATCCTATCTAGCTGATCAGTACTTCCTTCAACCGGGAAGCATACTGTGGCTTGCAAGATTGTATCTCTGTCTACGTATAATATGCATATATGTGTATGTATGAATATAATATATATATATATATATATATATATATCTGCCGCAAATATATAACTTTTTTTTTCCCGTATTCTTATCATTCATACATGTGTATAACACTTAAACTGTCTAAAGTGTAACACTCAATATTATGTGTATTGGACTATATCTTTATTTCATATTACATTAAAACAAACTGAATGAACATACGAACAATGTTACAATTAGAATATGCGAAAAGGTATCTGACTGAATGAATTCCAGATTTAAGACAATTTTTATTATATATTTTATATATTTAATATATATAAAATACACTGTAAATACACACATGGTTAGCTAATATATAGGAATCGTTGATGATGGCTATTTATATTAGACCAGTATAATCAAATCTCGAATAAAAACAAAATGATGGTGAGGAAAAAGGGAAGGCATCAAAACCTAACCCCGAATGAGAACATCAGAACAAATACAAGAAAGCAGAAAACAAAGAGAGACAGACACAATTAGCACAACGCCTACATTAATCTCAACACTCAAACCTTGAACGTTTCTCAAAATAGCTAGAATCTAAATCAATGAAAATATAGCAGCACAGAAACTTTGATTAGAACAGGTAAATGCAATGTGACCTGATTGATTCGCTCAAAGTTTAGGTAAATACATGATAATACTTCTTTTTTTTTTTTTTTAATAATTTGTTCAAACACGATCAAATGCCATAATGAAATGCGCGTAACACAAAAATATGAAGAGATTTTCATTTTTTTTTAATTATTAAAACCACCAAGAGTAGATTTGAGGCGGCGGATTTATTTGTTTTCTTATTAATATACTAAATTATATGTACATGACGGCATCTTTTGAATTATTCGGATGGAGGAAAATAGGGAACATTGCAAATTAAAGATCTCACCGAATAGTTTTGCAGTGTAAATTAAATAACTTATTTTTTTAGATGAAATAAGTTATATTTCTGTTTAATTGGTTCCGCAATGGAGGAGCATTTTTCTTCTATAGACATGAGTTCACAGAGCTTAGATCACTATTCAATTTTGATATTTGAAATGGTGTCTAAGCATGTAAATAATGTCGCATCATTTAAAATTAAATTTGAAGTGCTTTTTTAACTGACTTTAAATGTTTGATTTCATTAATATTACGGTAAACCTTGGTTAGTTAGACACCAGCTGAGCTGCTAAAAATTAGACACGTTCTGAAAGGTCTAGTGACGTCATTAGTATTAAATTTTAAATCTTTTGAACTCATATACATTACATATTGTTCTGATTTTCAAAAAAAAAAAAAAAAAAAAAAAAACGAGTTTGTGCAATCTGTATGGCGCGTATTAGTTCTTCGCTTGTTCACTGTTTTCTTCACTGGCTAGCAGTTTTTTTTCCCTTGGTATTTATATCCCTTTTGGGGTTTTTTTCCCGGTTTTGATATTTTCTTAGTTATTAGGTACTTTCTAAATAAATTTGAGTGGGGGTTCTTCTGTATGTATCGAGTATTAGATGACAATACCTAGCTAGTGAGATGTGATGCTAAATTTAGACAGTATGCAGTTGTATCCTCTTATCATTCACACATGTCACATTGTGCCATATATAGTGCATAAAGAAGCACAACTCCTATTACCTCTAATCACTTTGTGTAACAGGTAAAATTAGTATCACAATCATCACGGTACATACGAACAACATTTTGAGAAGACTATTGACTCGAGATATCGACTGGCAAAAGAGCGACTCAAGAGATAGATCTACTAAAGAAGCATGACAATATGAAACCCATGGGACCATCACGGATAAATTCAGGAAAGAAGATCCTGAATACCATGAAGTCTAAATCAGCCAAATCTGACAACAAAGGCATCAATCAAACCAAACTTGAAGAGGAAGCTATAATAAATAAAAATAAGGAAACAAGAGAATGAGAAAGTCAACTGAAACCCGAAAGGAAAACTTCACATGTCGCCAGTCAACTCCACATCAGCTCAAGTAAAAGGCAACTTTGAAGACCTACATCATCTCCTATAACTATGAGATTGCTGACACGAATTGTATATCCAAGATTCAGCACATTGACTCCCTCTCTCTCTCTTTAGATTCTATCTCTATATCCCCTCCTCCACTCTCTCCCATTCTTGATCTCCATTGTAATTGTTCTTTTAAAAGTATATAATGAAACTCCAAGACTCTACAGTGGACGTAGTATCTTCACATTAAAGATGAACCACTACAAATCTGTGTGTTCATTTATTTTTCTGCACTTTATGTTCTTATTTTAGCGATCAATCGACTTGAATATATCGACACGCCAATCGTAATGGACACACGGGAGCAGTTATTGGCACTCTAAACAAATTTAATTGTAGAATCTGACCTCTACAAATTTTATTTGTGAAACAATCTGATTTTTTTTTTCTAAAACAGTAGTAAACTTAGCAAACAATTTCCTTGCATAAAAAAATTGAAACATTATACCTATTTTGAGCTAGGTATAAAAGTTTCTTTTGAACTAATTGCGCAACTTTTACCATTTCATATTACTTAACAAATTCAAAAACTATGCTAATGTAATAATATTAACTGAGCGTGAGATTGAGAGGCAATGGTCCTCTTTCCAAATTAACGTAAGATACAAGTTCAATGAAATTTTTCCATTAGATAATTACATACATGTTCGGGGGGGTTTTTTTTTTCCTCTCTTTTATTACTTCCTTCGGGATTTCACTTTGAAAAGTTTTAATGACAACTCATTCATTTTAGTGTTAGATTCCCCTTGCAATCTATCAATTCTCTCCATAATTCAGGAAATGGACCACTTTATTCAATAAATACAAAGAAAATCTAACAAATTACAGAAAGATTTTCCCGAGATCTCGATCATATAGTATTATAGACGTTCCAAATAATAAAATAATACAAAAAATCTAAATCGTTTCAAAATGACATGATCCTGATCAGTTTCCTTTACGCTAGTTATCGCTTGGTTTCATCTTTCACAACTTCTCCGGTGGGGTCCAAAGTCCGAATCTTGAACCGTTCAAGTCTCTGCGATAAGTACTCCTTTATCTGATCATCAGTACCCTCGAGCCCACGCGTAGAGCACGTGACAATATTTTCTTGTGACCCTTTTCTGGTACTCATCATTTGACCCAGTATTTTCTCCAAATTCAGTTGGTGACGTATTTTCTCAGGAAACTTTTCATTTATCTCCGTTAGGATGGATCTAAGTATCTTCTCAAAGTCTTCTCTATCAACTTCTTCTTCTTCACTAGTTTCTGCTGTCCTTATCGTTTCTGATGCGGCCCCGTAATAATGTTGAGCCGGTTTATCTTGCCAGTACTGATCGGAGATCATATTTTCGTCGTCGATAATATTTAACGACGATGAAGAACTCGTATCGTCGACGTAGCTATTAATAGGTCTTGTGGGTTGAGGAAACTCCATCATCAAACTTGAACTTTGACGGGACTTCTTGAACATGTTTCCTGGACTACTTACCTGATGAGATCGAAGATGTCAATCGCAATTGGAGCTTATGATTAATTGTTTAGAGTAGATATGAAGATGAAGCAGAGTTTTATTTGGGTTATGTGTTTTCGGTTTGTGTTTAGTTGGAGAAATTTGTCAAGGGAAAAAAAAAAAAAAAAGGCAAGTAATAGCTAAATTATGGTTTGGGGCTCTGAAAGATTTTTTTAATGGCTATTTGCTAGTAAATATACGGATATGGAAATGATAGTATATATGTTGAGGCAATACTAATTTATATCATGTGGTTTGGAAGATTATTAGCAGTCAAACATGAGACTTTGAAAATGGGATACGTGAAGTAAAAGGAAAAGCGAGATTGAGAATTGGTCAAATATTGAGAATTGGTCAAATATTTTGGAAGGATCAATCTTTGAATAGTTCTTTAATTGTCACAAAGACACAAAGTTGACCTGCCTGTTTGAAAGTATGAAAGAATGAACATAGATTTTGGATAGGCAAATTAAATTCCTTTTTTTTTTTTTTTTTTTGGTCCTATGTTAGAAGTGAAATGGAATGTGTAAATTGCTACATTACTATCAAGATTTTTTAATTAAACATTTGACAAGCGTAAGACTTGATTGAAGAACTGACTAGTGACCATATGTATTAGAAATATATATATATATATATATATATATGCGCTGGTAAAATGTTCCTACGAATTCTAGATAGTATGTTTGTGGTCTAATATGGCAGTAGAATCTAGCTAGTATATCTATACATTAGTACTTCTTAATTTATATATGCTGCATGTACTTCAAGCTCACCCTACAGCTTTTCTCTCGTATATGCAAAGGCTGCGGAAGTATATATGTAGGTAAGCAATGCCCTTCCAAAAAAAAAAAAGAAAAAGAAAAAAAGAAGATATGTAGGTTCATTGCATACATGCACGTAGATACATATAAGTTACATATACACACACACACACACACACACACACACACACACACACACACACACACATATATATATATATATATATGTCTTCGATCCGGCAAGCACTGTTTGTCGTTTCAATCCAACGGACAAATGGTAGCCATCAAATCAAAATGGAGGGTCACAGTTTAATTGATGGAGTAGGTATAGTACACTGCAGGGGCCTATTTTGGTGGCCGAGTGTTAAAGTGGGAGTAAAGGGAGCACATGCTGTTAGGGATGAAGATGACAAATGATGCAGTAAAAGGCAATGCATGCGCCGGCTATAAAAACAAAAAACAAAAGAATAAATTAAGACATCGTTCTTTTAATTTGAGTTTTTAATTTGAATTAAAATGTGATTTTATATTATAATTTTTTACTGTAATAGAAAAAATTAAATATGATTTTTTATAAGAATTTTTAACCGTAACAAAATTAAAATTAAAAACTCAAATCGACTAAATAAATTAGGCCTCAGAATTCTAACTTTCAGTTGGAAATTACGGCTAGCTAGTTACAAATACTACTCACAGATCATACGTAGCTTTGATCTAGGGAATAATATTATTGCTTTATTTTTTCCTCTTACAGTTCATCATGAAACTATTGCTTTTGTTCGTCTTTATGACAGCAACTTCCGCTGGTGGATTCAAGGTTCGTATATCATGATCCGTGCAATGTACGTTCGGATACCTTTATCATGCCCTCGCATAGCATATGTGAAATGTACTTTCCGAATATCATTTTTCACATCGGTCGAACAGATTGTTTGATCCGAATTCAGTTGCTGGCGGATTATCTTTGCATGAAGTTTTGCGCAAACATTCGACATCGATCTAAGAAGATTCATGATCTGGTCAGCAAAATAGTTTCATGCTTTTTTCTCTTGACCACACTAATATTGCTCGAGTATTATGGGAGAACATATAATATTATAGAACAGGTACAATAATATGCAAGTGACCAGATCAATTCTCTCTATCGGACGCATTCTTTGAAAGCTCTAATTAAGTTCATACTAACCTCAAACTTTGAATTTTTGGCTTATATAATTATACATATACAACACATGACTAATATTAAAGAAAGTCAATGGGTTCGTATAAAAGGAAGTTTCTTTTTTGGTAGGATCAGAAAAATCTATCAGTAATTCTTTATTTTTAACTGTTAGATTTATATTAAAAGTTCTATGTTCTGCATACTTATTAATTCTAATGTAATTTTAGTGAGATCTAATAGTAAAAAATTGATTCTACCAAAAGAGATTCTGTCAGAGTCTTTTAAAAAAAATAAACTCCTTGTATTAACCATGTATATATTTGTTATGGTTAGCACATGTTTAACTTTGAATTTGCAACAAATTTCCGCGTGGCGGATGTCACGGAAAGTGACATTACAAAACGACGACCTTATAAGATATATATGAAGAGTACCGATTATGACATGTTCTTAACTTTTTGAACATATCAACTTCTACGTGGAGCTAAACACTGACACATGCCTCTTCCAAGCCAAAAAACAAAAAACAAAAAACACGCTAACACATGAACCGCTAACACATACCTCCGAATTCCGATATTGTGACAAATAATTGTTAGAAACTACATCAAATAAAAAGAATACACATGCACACACACTCATTAACCTCGCCAACCTCTTAGACTTGCTTGAAAAATTAAATGACTTGTTCAGTTGTATTTTTAAGTTATGGTGATTTGAGTATAGATCTTGAATTAAATTTGAGTTATAATTTGAGTTGAGTTTATGTTTGGTTGTGTACATTTAAGTTGTATTTGAGATGAGAATCTTTTTAAGTTTGTATTTAGGTGGGTCAAAACTTGAGTTTGTATTTAGATAGTATTTTAATAAAAACTCAATGATGATGAAAAATTTTAATAGGGTATATGAGTGGGGTTTTATTCGTCTTTTCGTTGTGAACGCATAAAAAAATAATCATCTCAATCGGAATTAAAACGAAAAAGTTATAGTGTTTTTAAGAATAGAAAAAATATTGTTCATTAACTTGAGTTTGAGTTTAAGAACTTGAGTTGAAAAGAAAACTTGACCTCAGATTTTTTAACCCAAAATTCAAGTTAAAATTTAAGTTCAAACTCAAGTTCAAACTCAAATTTTACAAAAAAACATAAACTTAAATAAAATTGTAATTTGAGTTTAAACTTTAAAAATGGGGAAAGGTAAGCATACCAATTAGCTGGTGCCAATTTGTAGTTCATACAACCACAAAAGTTCTCGATATACATTTGATTATTTATCCATACCTTTTCCTTCCAAAAATAAATAAATAAATAAATCGCACCTTCTCTATTTTTCCTCTCCCTTCATTCTCTTTAACATAAAGATTATGCTCATCAGTTTTCATAGAAAATCTCATCCTTTCTTTTTTAAATATTTCCACCTAGTCTCCAATGATGTGTGGTTCTCTTATTTTGGCTCCAATATTCAGCCTTTTAGAGGCGTAATTATCCTGACGTTTTTAAAATATACAGTGCATTAGTAAATTGTCTATTTCTAGATAAAATATAGCTTGTGTATGGATAATGTGTGCGAGTTTTAAGAGGGATAAAATGATAAGAAAAAAGAAATCTGAAAAAAAAAAGAAAAAAAAAAGTGACCAAAATGCTAAAGAAAACAAACATATCTAGATTGAATGGCATAATCTGATTTTTTATTGCAAACTTTTTTACCCTTTTTTTAAAAAAAATTCCGCATGGAAATAGAGAATTTATTAACAAATGGGCTAAAATCAAACTCTTCTCCCGTGAAGGTTGGGGAATTTTTAGAGGGCCTGGACTCCCTGTCCCGACCAATCTCCTTCTGGATCATGGTTGGAGTCCAAACATGACCCTGAAAGTCTCGACCTCGTACATTAGAGTACAAAAGCCTTAAAATAAAATCTCAAGTGCCCAAGCGAGACAAATAAATAGTTTTTAAGGATATTTACATTCGTTATACCCTATGTTTTATGGTTATTAAGAAAAATCAATGTCTTGCATTTTAAATTGTTGCACTTTTATACCTTCGTATTGCCCTCTTATGTTTAACCTATACTGCTTCTCGTTCAATTACTTTTATCCCTATAACCAAACAGAATTGATGGTTTTTGATTAAGGGTATTTTCAAACTTTCGGATGTTAAAATAGATAGTTGACTGCAAAATGGTATAAATAGGCAATCTAATGGTATGAAAGTCAAACATTCCAAAATGTTAAGATACAATATTTTAATGACTTCAAAATGCATAGTATGAAAATGTAAATTTCCCATATTTTTAAGGTTCATTAATATTTAATAACAATAACCCATCTTCTATCAATATTAATTTTAATTTTTTTTCCTGCACTCTATCTGCCAAGCAGACCGGTTGGGATATCAAAGCAGGGGCACTTAACTAGAATAAATAGCAAATATAATTAAAAACTCTTATATAAATATTAAGGAAAGGGCATAGAAAAATTATAGCCGTCAGTTATTGGACATGCACGTGTAGGAAATAAGATAATTCGAGGGTTAGATTACCTAATCTGTTTAAGACAAAAGAATTAATCCTTTTTTGACTGACATAGAGCTACCGTTTTGGATTAGCTCAGCACAAGAATTCTTCTTCTTTCATTAATAATTAAATAAAAATAAAATATAGAATCATTAGCAAATTCATAGTTTCCTACTAAAAACTAAACAGAATGAGGGAAATAACATATTTAGTAGGATGTTGAGTAAATTGTAGTATATTTTTTTTAAAAAAAAATAATATAATTTGATATTTCAAGTTTTAAATAATAATAAAAATTCAAAAATACCCCTAAGTCTCCTTTCCATCTCTCTCTTCTTCTCCTTATAGTCAAGTTAACTATGGTAAGCTCTAGTGATGGAGGCCGGCTCCAACGACCGTTTTTCGGCGACTGTCTTTGACAATTGATAAATACTGTATTTACTGATAAATATCATATTTATTGGTAAATATCATATCGTGCCTCTGAATGCTTCCGGATTGGCATTCTTCATGATCATAAAACATTATGGGTGCGTTTGGAATTGATTCCAAAACGTTTTTATTTTCTGTACGAAAATGCGTTTGATAGTTTTATTTAGAGATTGATTTCAGTTTTAAAAAAAACTGAAACTGCGTTTGGTGGTTTCATTTTTAAAAACATGTATTTAATATATTAAATAAATAATAATTGAATCACAAATAAAAACACTAATAATTAATAAAATATGGAAATTACAATATTAGCTTAAATTATTGTCGCCTATACGAATCTCACATTTGATTAGCTAGATGATCCTTAAAATTAACCATGTAATTACGTTGTTGCCGACCACCCATTTCAGATGTTTCTACTTCTTGTGCATCCATACCATGTTGTTGTTCCTGTTGCCCTTCTTGTTCTCCCTCAATATCTTCTACGGGCAAATCGACCTCATATTGTCTAAATAGAGGATCATCTCGCGCATGCATCTTAATTAAATTATGGATCACACAACAAGCTATTGGTATAACATTTTGTCTTGGCATCCAATAATTGGTCATATGCCTAAGAATTTTAAACCTTGCTTTCAAGACCCCAAAGCACCTCTCTATGCAATTACGCAGTGAAGAGTGATAATAATTGAATAACTCTTATGGTCCCGTTGGTTGACCACCATTTCTAAACTGTTGAATATGGTACCTCTGACCACGAAATAGTGCCAAAAAGCCTTGCGTGTTGCTGTAACCGGAATCCACAACGTAATATTTTGGTGGGAGTGGCGCCACGAATGGGTCATCTGGATTTCTTAAAATCTCAGTTAACACTCTGGAATCAGCAGCTGATCCTTCCCATCCGGTATTGACATAAGTGAATAGCATATCAAAACTACACGCCGCCATTGTATTTTGAGTGCACGAATGTCTTTTTCCTCTGTAGATTGTCTGTTGATGTGCAGGTGGGACAACCATCATGTGTGTACCGTCTATTGCACCAATACAATCCTATTAAAATACATAAGGCGTGAGTTACGATTAATTTAAAATTATTTGTCATATTAGTAGTATATGATGAGAGTCAGATTGTACCTTAAACCATGGCCAGTACTTAGGGTTGTGTTGAATCTCTGGGGGGACAATGTTCATATTTGGTAGTTTTATAACATCAGGTGCTAACGCAGACAAAGCGGTAAGCATATTATCAAAATGCCGGTGTACTGTCTCTCCAGAATGACAAAATCTATCTTGTATCTCTCTATTGCGATCTGAGTGAGCAACCGTTCTTAAGAACATCATTAGAGATTCTTCTGCTGAAATACTTGAAGAAGGCAGTAGATTGCGGCCTCGAATTAACTGAACAATTGCTTCGAACGTGTCTCGATGCATACGACACATTTCAAACAAATTTTCGGGATGTCCATGTAATTGTTCTAAAACATATTCTCGTCCTGTTAACGCAGAATTACGACGAGGTTGCCTAGTTCGTCTGTTTCCAATCGACATCAATAATTGGATATAATGTTGTTGTTGTTCATCATCATCTGATGACTGGAGAAAGTCAACAGCTCTAGCATCATTCTCACTATCTGAATCCATATTAACCTAAAAAATGAACCAAGACTGGAACTAATCAAACATCCATATAACATTAACTAATCAAACGAATAACTCCAATGTAATTCAATCCGACTAAAAACAAATAACAAACTCTAACAAACACTTGTCCAAGAGGAAAATCTGTTGTACATGCTCAACAATACTTAAAAAAAAAAAACATACGTCCGAGAGGAAACAAATAAAGAAAACAACACAATAATCATTTAAACTACAGGCTTCGAATCCAGATGATGACATGACAAGCGGGCATTTTCACAAACATCCTCCTAAGGGAAATGTCAACCGCCAACTGGTGCGCTGCCTTAGTATACGCATTGTCGTCTAAATACTCCCCATACTCATTCAGCAAATCCATACAGGTTTCAATACCTGTAGTTGGATCCTCTTTCTGAGCCTCAGCTAATGCCATAGTACGGGCTTGCCTATCAACTAAATATTGCTAAAACAAATCAACCTTTTGAACAGATGTCTCACTACGTATGGTAGCACTCTTTGCCAAAGCCTCTATAGCCGCATCAACTGCACTGTTGTTCTTGCCCTTCTTCTTGGATCGAGTAGTAGGACCCTGAGACCGTCTGTTTCTATTGTCTTCCGCACCCCAGATTTCATTGGAGTCCCTTGTACCCTCCTCCACCTCTTCCGGTTGTGTGGCCGCCCTCTTCGCCGCATTCAAAACATTAACGGCAGTATGTGCATTCATTGACCCCTGTCCAGTAGCAATAGTCCCAAAAAAAATCTGTGAAAGTTGGGCAAAGTTCTGCAAACCCCCTTTCTTGAATTTCTTACCCTCAGGATGTTTCTGACATTATAAAGAAAACAAGAGTAAATACTCATGTGCAATCCAAACACAATTTCAACTCTTTCATATAACATAAGATGTTAATGCTCAAAACTTACCACCACATATGAATCCATACTTCTTTTTCAGCTGTGACAGTGTTAGCCTCAGAATCCCAACCAAACCCTGTTGTTTCAATTAATGCCTTAAACTCCCTCGTGCTACGTCTAAGCCTATTCCACTTTGCTTTAAATTGGTCTGACGTGAAATGCTTACCAAACTTAAGTGCTATTTCATTAGCAATTTTCATCCACGTTTTTTTTGTCCAGAGTGGATGTTTGCATCCCAGTCTTTGACTCTTCGTATATCAGTTCTACATAAAAATCCTCAATTGCGGCCTGCCATTTCGTATTATCGTCCTTATCACACATCTAAAATAACACTTTTAGCAATTAAAATAAATGTCAATTTGTAAAGTATATGCACACTCACAGACACAGACACACGCAGGGTCTGATGGGGGCTGATGTCAGCCCCCATTGGGGCTGATTTTCAGCCCCCAATGGGGCTGATGTGGGCTGATTTTCAGCCCCCATTGGGGCTGATAATCATAATCAGCCCCATTGGGGCTGATAATCAGCCCCCATTGGGGCTGATGGGGGCCTCCCAGGCCAGCCCCAAAGGGAGGCCCCCAGGGGCTGATGGGGTGATAATCAGCCCCCAATGGGGCTGATGGGGGCCTCCCAAGCCAGCCCCAAAGGGAGGCCCCCAGGGGCTGATGGGGGCTGATTATCAAATGGGGGCCTCCCAGGCCAGCCCCAAAGGGAGGCCCCCAGGGGCTAATTCAGCCCCAACGGGGGGGCCTCCCATTGGGGCTGTATCAGCCCCTGGGAGGCCCCCAGGGGAAAAAGAAAAAAAAACGGAAAAAAAACCAGATCAGATCAAGCATAGGATAGAAAAACAAACACCAAATCAAACGGAAAACAGCAACCGATTTGGTTGAATATAGCAAATCAAACGGCGAGACAACGGAAAAGAAAAATAAAAAAATAAAAAAACAAATTGCTCAACCAAATCGATCAGAAAATCAAACACGTTCAAACATTTTTTGCTAGGGGCATACCTCGGTGAGAAAACAGAGAACGGCGCAGATTGGGCAACAAGAGACCGGAGGAGCTCAGGCGAACGGAGGTGCTTCGGTGAAAAGCAAACGGCGTGACTCTTGGGCGAGAAGAACGTCGGGGCTCGGCCGGGAAGAAGAGCTCGGCTGAAGAAGGGAAGGGAAGAAGGAAGAAGAGCTCGACTGAAGGGGAAGAAAAAATCGAAGAAGGAGAAACAGGGGAGGACGATCGAGGAAGAAAGAAGGAAACAAAAAATGAAAACAAGAAAATGAAAACGGATTTTTTCCGTTTTCAAAATTCCAGAAAACGACAAAAACATTTTTGTTTTTGTTTTCTAACACAAACTTCGCCAGACACATTTTTTGGCTTCGTTTTCAATTTTTTGCTTCGAAAAATGTGAGAAATGAAAACGGAAATGCTAACAAACAGGCCCTATGTTTTTATCTCCCTTAGCCGTAGTAATCTTTTCAGACATTGTGCATCTGAATGCTTTCAGAATCGCCTTGTTCATGATCATCATAGACGTGTGATTTGATTTCTCTCACCTTTTTATATCCCTCTTTTCATCAGAGGTACTCGTATTCGTAAGAGGTGCAGGAGAATCAACCCTTAACGCTAGGTCGAGATCTATGACTCTGAGAACTATCAAGAGGTTCTCTTGCCATGACTTGAAGTTAGTGCCATTTAACATAGGAATAGAGTTGATGTTGACAATAATATTAGCAGGAGTATTTATAGCTGAATCTAGAGAACAACAAACAAACAAAAAAATAAGCTCACATAAGTCTTAAAACAAAAATAGCAATAAACTCAAATAAAGGTAAACCTCATCTCAATATATTGGGCACTCTATTAATATTTTGTCTTTGGACAAAAATATTAACTTGTAAATGATATCTTGGTGTAGTAATCAAACACTGATAATAACAACATGTCAAACAATAAATCTTCTTTTGGGCCGATTTATTATTCACATGTAAAACCGAATAATCATCACGCGTTTATAACCATAAGTGCTCATGCAATTCTGTTAAAAAGCGACCTTCCTTTGGGCCGGTCAATATTTACAAAGTTACATACACACAACTATTTATATTTCAAAATAAATTAATTTCTACAAAAGAGGGTCACTTTAGTGACATGTTGCTTCAATTAATTCATCCCAAAATATATATAAACATACCAACATTCAAATTTAAATTGCACCAGAAAAAAAAATCAGTCAAATTCAACAGTCAAAGTCAACGCTTGATTGGGTCAGGGCTGGACCGAGTCAGGTCAACCCAACATGGATCTTTATTCATGTTGGCCTTTTTTTGTTTTTTTTTTAGTCACAAGCCCAGTTGGCCACATGATGGCCTAATGGCCTGAAAGGCCACAATTTTTTTTATTTTTATATATAGGCCCGCAACTTGTCCTTAAGTCACAGGCCCAATTGGGCCCGTGCGTATCATTACAACTCTGGGCCGCAGCCCAGAGTTTGCTTCTAACCCGAGGGGTCTTCATTGACCCCTAGAAGGATTGGCGGCCAAACGGCCGCCAGTTGCAGATGTCGCGGCCAAATGGGCATGGTTGTTCTTCTCCAGCGCAACACAACGGCTACGGCTGGTAAGGCTCGACATCGGCGGTGGCAAGGGCTGTCGCCTGCCCAAAAAACTTATAGGTTTCACAAAATTTTTTCGGCAGCCTTAGGCTGCCATTCCTTTTTTTTTAATTGTTGTCACAGCCATCAGCCGCATCTGTCCCTGCCAGCGTGGCCAACTAAGGTTGCCGCTGGCCAAATCCTTCTTGGGTTAAAAAATAACCCAAATTGCCCAAAAAAGTTTGAAACTATAATCTCCAATTTTGCATAAATTTCATCTGCAATCATGGAAGAAAACCATGAGAAGAACAACCATAATTGTTCTCAAATCCAACAACACCAAACCTGGAATTGTTAAATCCGAGAACACCAAAATATAATCATGGATCGAAAGTAAATTTGATTCTCAATTATTGAACATAAAGAAGCTTTGATATCACTAGTTAGAAAATATCCCTCGGTGAAAACTGTTACCTAATAAAATCTAAGAATGTTCATATTGGATCACTAATCAATAGATCAATAAGCGGAAGCGTACCTGAATCTATGATAATAAATTACTCTTTAGAGTCGTGCAGTTTGTCTTTTAAATCAACACGTTTTCCTAAAAAAATCCTTTATGGGACGTTCGGTTCATTGATTCAGAATCATTCTCATTTTATGTGTGTTTTTTATGAGAGAAAATAATGTAACGAACTAAGAACCATGATTCGAATCATGACACGAATCCCCCTTCCAAACGTCCCTTTAGTTTTCTCATTGCCTTCTTTCTGATGACGGGATGCCAAAAAGAATAGAATATTACATGTGATCTGAGGACCACAACCACTATATACCGATAACTTCTCTGTTATCTTTTAACAATGCTGAAACTTTGGACAGGCCGCCCGCGACCACCGAAAAGTCTGAATTTTTGCCCGAGTACCGAACCCGAATTGCCTGAAAATTCAGGCTGCCCGACCTGACCCGAATTTCACCATGGATGGGCTTCCGGCAGGAGGTGCCTACCCGTGCCCGGTCGGGCTGCCCGATACCCGACCGGCTGCCCAAATTTTCAATTTTTTTATATTATATTTTTATATTGTATAATTTGTATTTATATAATTATAATGTGTACAATTTGAAATTTCAAATGAACAGACGAACTATATAAAAAAAATTATTTCTTTATTGATTTTTAAATTTGTAATTCATGATTGCCTCGTAAAAAATCTTACCAAGAAAAACTCAATTAGGATAAAAACTTAGTAAGGAAAAAAGAGTGCAATCATTGCGGGACGAATTACAAATTTGACAAACTTACAAAGTCTATACAAGATTATAATAACACTATACAAATTAGAAATTACAAAGTAAATAAATATTTACAAATTACAATAATAAAATTTAATTTGAAGCAAAAGGATCGTCTTGAAAATTAAAAGTTAATCTATTAAACTCGTCGATCCATTCTTGGCTTGCCGGTGAGATTGTATCGTGCAAGCGTTGGTCGGAACGATCCCAATCCTTGATGCACACCAAAGGTTCAACAATATCCTGTTGCAATGCGTTTCTCTGTTCTTGAAGTATTCGGCCGGTTGTACTAAATGTTTGTTCGGCTGCAACAGTGGAGACCGGGATTGAAAAAATATCCATTGCCAGTCGTGTTAGGATCGGCCAAGTTAATACTCGTGCCCTCCACCACTGAACCAAATCAAACATTTCACTAATGTTTACAACTAAGCCCTCACTCAGGTACGTCATTAACTCGTTAAATCTGCCGCTGTTGCCGCCACCTCTTGACGAAGATCCACTCCTAGATTCTTCTCCTTGAGTTGTCATCTTCTTGTTCTTCTTAGACAACCCAAAAATATTCAAGAATGAATGTGGATTGTCATCTCTTTGTTGCGGTTGTTCAACACGATGTGTGTTTCTAAACCTACTTTCGTAAGAGATATAGAGAGAAAATATTTTTTTCTTTATAATAGGAAATTGGTCAGTAGTGTCGATAGCTAAAAATTCACCTAAGTTATCTAATCCACTTTCTAAACCTTCTAATTTTAATCTAGGGTCAAAAATAACAATGAAACCATACAACATGGGTAATTTAGACCAATATTTCTTAAACTTCTTTTCTATAGAGGCGAAAGGAATTCATAAAACCTCGTGTGTCCTAAATTCACTAAATAAAATAGACATTCTTAAAAGTTCTCCTAACGCTAATGGTGACGTTGGGTAATAAGTTCCACTAAGCTTTAAGGTAACTTCGTGAAATCTACCTAAAAAGTTATACAAGAGTTCGGCAATTTGCCAATTAGTTTCATCTATAAATCCTGTTCCTAATTTTGCACTAACATAATTTGTTATAGCATATTTATAGGGGATGCATTGTTCAAGCATTATGTAAGTGGAGTTCCATCTTATGGGCATATCTAAGGCTAATGCTCTAGGATTTTGATTACATGCTTGTAGAAATCTAAACCAATCTTGTATTCTTTGATTACTACCTTGAATCCAAGCAATGTTATCTCTAATTCTTTTAATATGACCTGACATTGATTTTAAACCGGA
>NW_010357938.1:219641-223991 GCF_000414095.1 Morus notabilis | reverse complement strand
GTAGAATGTTGATTAATGCTTCCTTTTCTTGTTTATATAATTTTAATGCATCTTTCCTAAGAGTAGTTCTAGAAAAAAATTGTGCATTAGGATTATGTACAATTTTAATATAACGCTGCCAATTTCTTTGTTCAGTAAAACTTAGTGGTTGATCTAATGTAGCTATTAATCGTGTCATTTTCATACGATTAACTTACGGTTCGTATTTCCACGTGCTTAGACCGTCGGTTTGGCGGTCAAATGATAATTGCGTTTGGCGGAGATCAGCTCCGCCTCCTTGCTTTTGTAGACACTTTTCAGAGTGTCTTCTTAAGTGTGTAGTGCCGTGAATAGTGTTACCTTGTAATTTCTCACCACAATATTTACATTGAGCTATGTATTTAATGTTACCGTTATTGTCGACCTCCTCAAATGTGTTGAAGTGCTCCCAAACTGCTGAGGTGCGCTTGCATTTCTTCTTAAAACTTGCAACACTTGCTCTAGCCCTACCGCTTGCCTCTCCTCCATGGCCACCAGTGCCCCCACCATTACGTCCCCGACCTCTAGTACGTCCACCAGTGGTCGGATTTGCAGTTTCCTCAGCAACTCTTTCCGTAGTTTGCGATTCCTGCATTTGAAAAAAATTAGGAAATTGTCCTTCTTCGATGTTGAATTGGACATCAATGGGAATATCACTACCATAACCAGAAGAAGCCATTATGAAAAAAAGAGAAATTGAGAGCACTTTGAGAGAGATTAAGAGAGATTGAGAGATATTTAAGCGAGATTAAGAGAGATTTGAGAGAGATTAAGAGAGATTGAGAGAAATTGAGAGAAAATGAGAGTTTTTAGGTGAGGAAAATGGTTGGGGGAGGGGGGGTATTTATAGGAAAATTTTTGGCTTGAAAAAAAAATTTTCCCCTAAAAATTCGGGTCCAACAGCTACTAACATTTTTGGGCAGTTTGGGTAGAATTCGGGCAGGTCGGGCAATGGTAAAAAATATAGCCATTAGGTTCAAATTTTTGGGTAAAAATCGAGCGGCGGGTCGGGTTCGGGCAAAAAGATCCGTTGGGTTCAAAATTTGGGCAGATTTCGCGCTAACGATAAAAAAAATTCGGGTATTTTTCGGGCAACGGTCAAAAATTTCGGGCAACTTCGGGCAAAATTCAGGCAAAATTCGGGCAAATCGGGTAATACCGGAAAATTAAAAAAAAATCCAGCGAATGGCGGGCGGACGACTTCTCCACGGCGGCGGGTAGTCAGGAGAATGAATATTTTCGGGCTGTCCGAGCCCGTGCCCGAAAAATACCATGGACGGGCGGCGAATGGCACCTGCCCGCTGTGCTCAAAAATTTTTGGGCACCGGGCTGCCCGCCGCCCGAAGTTGCAACACTATCTTTTAATATTTTTATTTCAACTGATCATAAAAATAAAAATTACCCTTAAGTCTCTACACATTAAAGGCTTACAACCTATCAGATACATTCAAGCCTAAATTACTCAAATCTTAGCAGATCTCCGAGGACTTTGTAAAAATAACTCAATAGAAAAGTTTTATTAGTAAAATAACTTTTTAAAAATTTTTATTTGTAAAATAACCACTTTTTACAAAGAATGATTAGGACTCCTTATTCATAAAAAATGGAAGAAGGTCATTTTGCTAATTTCACTTTGTTGGATAGTCATTCTAGCATATTGCTCCATATCTCTTTTAAATAGGTTTAACATTATATAACAGTCTGCAATACATAATTATTCACATATAAACCCCATGTTAGATTAAGAATCCAACAATTCCCTCTAAGTCTCGTTCTATGTATTAGATCCTGTAAACTTACTTTCTCCACATAGTTAATATATTTTGCTCCTACCCATAGTAGAAGTAGCTTTCAATTTAAGAGTGAACGACTTTAATATTATGTTTGGTAGAGGGATTCGTTCCCTGATTCGAATCATGATTCGTGGTTCGCTACAGTATTTTATTTTTTTTGTGTTTTATTATTATTATTAATGTATTTATTAAATTCTCTGTTAACCAATTTTTACCATCAACAGGAATACAATCAAAATTAACATCTTACCATCCCCATCTAGCCATTTAAAAAGTTACCAAAATGGGGAAAGAACATTATTAACAATAAAAGAAATGATGCATATCAACAAACAATATACATATGTGCAATGTATATATCCAAAACTATGGTGAATGCACAATTTCTATTTCTTTTTGTCGTTATAAAATCCATAAACCGTGTAAATAGTCTGTGCAACGGTGAGAAGCAGCAAAATAAGAGCCGCCAATGCCGATATGAAGGACCATGGAGTATCAAAGTAAGTGTACTTGAATCCCGCCCATTGAACATGCCAAGAATTCCTGTAATACATATGAACATCGTTGAACAGATCCGCCAAATAGCACAGATCCATATCGAAAGCAACATCTCTCCCCAAATTGTTGATGAATCGCGCGACTTCGCCATCGTTTCCGAAGCAATTCTCGATGATGTTCCTGTCGCTGAGGTACTCGACGTCCCGGTAGGTGTTGACGAGGCAGTCTAGAAGCGTCGCGTAGGTGGTGAAGTGTTTGGTGCAGGATCTATGGCACTGTTCGAAGGCCACACAGTTGAGGAGGAACGAGGTCATGAAATCGTCGATCGTGATCATCGGCATCTCCAATACGCCGCTGCGGAACGTTACGACGAGGAAGCTCTCGTAGTCGATCTGCCGGAGTTTGATCCCGGCGCGGCGGAGCTTCGACACGCAGTGGATTATGTGCGTCGGAGTGTTTTTCCTCCGGTTCGGCTCCGGATGGCTCGGCGGAATTAGGCTTAGCCTCACCAGATCTAGCAGATGCTTTGCTTTCAGATCGCGATGTTTCTCGATCACGACGTCCGGTCTCTGCATCGCGTTGTTGAAGAATTGCAGAGCGAGGATGGAGAGTGTCGGCGGATTTGGGGATTTCTCCTCCGCCGGCGATTTCGTCAGACTGAAAAGCTTCTCGAGGACGAAGAACGGGATCTGGTTCTCGAGGCGGAGGAAATCGCGGTAGAAGAAGGGGATGATCCACGCCATGGTCAGAATCGGATCGTCCGATTCGAACCGGACCAGATTCGCGGCCTTTCTGAACAATTCGATCACGAAGCAGCCGTCCAGAACCATCATCTCGACGAATTCATCGCTCGTAAGGCAAATCACCTCGGAGTAACTCTCTCTTGCGCGATCCTCGATTTCCGCCATGGATTTCATCAGGTCCTCGAGTTTCAACCCATTGAATTGCTGCGTTCGGGAGAGAAGATTGCCGAGATACCGCCATTTGTGCTCTTCGATCATCTTGAGCTGAGGCTCGCCGCGGCGGTAGGGCCCGACGGAGACGATGTGAGGGGAGTAGACCTTGCCGTTGACGTCGACGAGGCTCTGCGGGACACGGAAGATGCAGCAGGAGTGTTTCCCTGCGGCCGGGCTCAGCAGACGCGGCGGCTCGGACATCTTCCGGTGCATCAGGGCCACCCGATCCTTGCTCACCTCAGGCATCTTGATGACGTGGCAAGCCCCATCACCGTTCGTTGAGGTTGAGTTCGTCTGCCTGTTTGTCTCCTCCATCTGATATTCTTTGCTTGTGTAGTGACAGCTAAAACCTGTGAAATGACATTAACGTGTAATGGAATTTAGAATACAGTAAAACCTGTTGAGAATTTCTGAATTTTTTATTTTGAGTCGAACCAATTTTTTTTAAAAAATAATCATAGGCTCTTTTTAATGCTCGTATATACTTGATAAAAAAATTTAAAAAATAAAATCCGTTCATCGTAATAAAGGTATTGTACAGAAAATAGATGCAGATATATATTTCAAAACGGGGAAAAGTTGGAGGAGACGTTACTTGCAAGACAAGTCAGATTAAAAAAAAGAAAAAAAGAAGAGTTTATTTATTTATTTATTTTTTCAAATGGTAGACTTTTATGTTATGACGACTGGATTGAGAGTACTGCGAAAGAGAGGTTTATTGAATTTTTTTTTCTCTTTTCCTCTTACTGCTTCCAAGCTTGTCACCCTAAAAGAATCATTTTGTTCTTCACGTTATTGTTTTCTTTCTTGTTTGGTTAAACACATAACGATTAATTCTTAATTCTAAAATACAGTACTCTATATAAAAAAAAAAAAAAAACTTTTATTATTAGATTTTTATACAATTTTCGTGATACGTTTGTACTCTTACTTTTTTTTTAATTGCCTTTCTTTACAAAATAATAGTTTCACTTATACTTAATGCTACACATTTTACTTCTACATGTAATGATCCTTTGATTGTTGCTTTTTTTGGGCTCTGCTTTTGTGATTTTGATTTTTGTATTGGTTCGTTGTATATATAT